>NC_048583.1:52991253-53291253 GCF_013265735.2 Oncorhynchus mykiss | reverse complement strand
TTTCTCTTCAAACCTGCGTCCTCTCTTTTAGGGAATTTAAACTAAGTAAATGTGGGCCACTGTGGTGGCTGAAGAGAGCTTCTGCTGCACTTCTGTCAGGGAACCAATCATAGAGCAGAAACATCAGAACAGTGAGAAACATCAGAACAGTGAGAAACAGAGGACAATGATTGGCTACTAGTGATGTAAGGAGGACAGCGCCAAGCATCAACAGAAGCAATGTCCGTCTAAATAACTGATATGAAAGTACATACTCTGGAATACCATAAAAGGCCATGTAAAAACACATTCTAAAAATAGTCTGTTATTCAGAGGATAGAATCTATAAAGACGGCAACAGTAAAGGACAAGACACTGAATTATTAAGATGCCCCAGTGTGTGTTTGTAAAGGGTCCTTCACTCCTCTGCACTGAAAACCTGGGATAGGTGAAAGCAAGATGGGACATTGGGGATTTGCGTCACATTAAAGGTCATTCCATCAAGAAAGGAGATGCAGAGAAAGCCATTCTAGACAACAGAAATGCACCCATGGACTTCCTGGCTCTGTAATGTCTATACAAGATGGCGGTGGTCTTTGATATGGCTCCCAAATGGACCAATGGATGGACTCCAGTAAAATGTGTGTATAAAGAGAGTGATATATATTTTAACAATGCATGATACCCTTGGGTGATAATGTAAGAACAGATTCATCTAAAATACAATATACTGGCATCCAATGTTGTAGCGTATGTTTATACAAAAATCTGAGGTCAAATTCCAGTAAAAACACATAGCATTGAGTGTTCCATCACTGGTTGTAAAGTTAATGATCAGAGGGAAGGTGATACATTCCCTCTGTATTCCTATACGGATGCTGGTCATTGTACCCAATGCTAACCGCGTAGAGGAACAATTACCAAACAACCTCTGAGTGACTGCTGAGCTAGGGAGGGAGGGCACGGGGGTGTTGCTGTCAACACAAACTTCTCAAGTGGCCTTCTGATGGCCACTTGAATTTAGCATGCAGGCTGTAATAAATCCAATTACACCAAATAAATCCTCTGCTGTACTGCCAGGCTTGTTCAGATAGAGGTAGTTAAAGATGCCTATAGAAGCCGTGTGTGTGTGTGTGAGAGAGTATTTCTTTTACACAGCTTTGTTGGTTCTCAGGAACAGGTGATAACTGCCTCAATTACTTGTGGTCAGATGTCACATTTCATTAATCACTTGCCATTCTTACTTTCTGGGCAGCCATGATTGAGAATTACCCTGTAATCAACAGGTATAATTACAACACCACTGAAAGGACTCGATTTGAAATTTCGTGCAGAGAGAATCATTTCCATGCATCTCATGAATGAAGAAGAGCTCTTTGAAGAAAGGCTTAGCTAATCTTATGAAATGCTTCAGACTTCTTTGAATATTAAGTTTATTTTGGGACACGGAACAGACAGACTGCTAAGCGAATACAATCGGTCTGTCCTTCTGCAGAGACATTTAGATTTGCCCTGGTTACTCTGCCTGAAAAGGCATCTGTAACTACTATGTAACAGTACAAAGGTCTGGCTGCTTCAACCTTCTGCAAAACATAGACTAGATGAATTTGACAAAACATAGATCATTCAGCACCCTTGATTTCTTATGACAAATAGCGATTGAAGTTGTGTTTTCAAAGAGCACGTTACGCTTAGCGGTGTCTGAAAATTAAATGCACTATAAGGTCAAGATGCACTTAAAGAGAAGCTTATGTGGGGGTGGGACACATGAGGCCTTTCCCCACAACTAGCCACCTGCTAACATCCTACGCATGCGG
This sequence comes from Oncorhynchus mykiss, assembly GCF_013265735.2. NCBI lineage: Eukaryota > Metazoa > Chordata > Actinopteri > Salmoniformes > Salmonidae > Oncorhynchus > Oncorhynchus mykiss. The sequence continues at coordinate 53,289,457 of NC_048583.1, read as the reverse complement.
CTAAACAAGAGGCAGGATTATTTAAGCCTGAATAAAAGCCAAAGAACTATGGCAGTGTTTATTCACTTCAACCTCACCTGGATCTCCTGTATGGCCTTTATCTGATGTTGTAGGCTTAACTGTCAAATTGTCAATCACAGCGCATTAAGAGGAAGCCATTTCATGGTTGTCATGCTAAAGAACCAATATAATTAGCTTATTCAAGGCTATTTCTCAATTAACCAGCATGCCAGGAAGGCATGGAGATGAGTGACAAATGACAAGATGGGATAGGTCTAGCTGGTGTGGACAGCAGAGAAGAAAGATGGCGAGGATAGTCATTGGTCTCACGAGAAGGTTCTTATCACAGGTTCTCAGAAGCTGCATTTCTTGGACACAGCAAGCAAGGAGCCAAGCAGTGTCTTCGATCACTTGGAGTTCACGGTCAATTCACTTCCTGACAGACATACCATCTCTGTTTCTATACAGATCTTTGTCAGTGCCTTCACTTTAGTGTCAAGTGGAAGCATAGTCACAACACTGCTCGATGTTAGGGGAATTCCTTTAAAGAAAAGCTTTGGCAACAGATTAAAATAGTTAAATTGTGATGAATGACAAAGCATGGGGGAGGGGGGGCTGAAGCATTTAACTTTGCGTCCTCTGCCATTACGAAACCTCTCGGTTCACTGAACCTTGAACAGTAGTGTGAATCGCATTACAGTCAGCGAGACGGAATTCATCTCTATGAGGAAACAATGTGTACTATGCAGGGTGGGTCAAACACAGAAGCCTGCAACTCTGGAATACAGTCATTCTCAGCCAAGCAGGGTCAAAGTAAATAGTATATTTCTGATTCCAGAATAAGGTATCAAAACACAATCTACACATCTGTTGTGTCTTTGTTATGAAGACCACCGTTGCAATTAGCCCTATAAACAGTAAAGGTCCAGGAAAGACCTGGCGCTGTTGAAATGCCATAAAGTATAATAGCAAACAATGGCCACCACACAGCCTCACCCACATTCTGCATTCATAAGTCATTTGGTGGCCCATGCCTCTACCGACGCCTTCTAGGGCATGATCTTATGACTTGGCAGCAGCTGCCCTTCTTGTTTAGGAATAGCAAACAATCCTAGTTTGTCTTTGCCCACTGCTCAGTGTAGGCCTATGTGGAGATTAATTGTGCAAGGAGGAGCTCATTTTGGCTCTCATGGAGCTCTCATGGCAACTTGCATCTAATCAACCAATACGGAAAGAAGCAGACACACTAAGAAAAGAGATAGTGGTGCCAAGAGGGCTGAGTGCTCCCCTGGAACCAAAACAAAATGTTCAATCCTTTTGTTTTGAACAGAAAAATTATATTTGTTTTATTTAACTGTTCCGACCAGCAAAAAGTAACTTTAAATCATTACTTTGTTTACTTTAACATGTGAAATCAGTTTTCCATTTAGCTTGACATTAAATGACTTCACCAATGGATAGAGCAGCTTGTTATGGAGCCGGCAAGCAGACACTAGCAAGCAGACACTAGCAAGCAGACACTAGCAACCTAACAAACGTGTGGGTACAGAGCTGCACCAGAATCTAAATAAAAACACTTTACCTTTTTGTTGTTAATAAATCCAATGTGAAATATGAGAATAGTATCCTTAGCTAGCATTGAAAAAGTAAATCAATGTTCTCTAATTAAAAATCTCTTTCCCTAATTTCTGAATGAACCTGTAAAGTCAGCTACAGTAGACTGCCTGCTTCAGAGGGAGGGGCAGGTAGCCTACAGACAAGTAAAGATTTTCAGTTGGCAGGCAGACACTGGAATCGGTTTCTGAGTGACAGTGAGGGCTTTGCATAGGCACTTAGTTGGGTGTATTGTGGGATTTCATTTTTTTTGTTGCCTGGAGCGTAAAACAACGTTACTAACTAGTTCCCATGCTTTTAAAATACGTTCTCGGTGCTGTTCCTTGAAAAAACATTTTGGGGTTTTCGGTTCCTTAACCAGGGGTTGGAACCGGTTCAAGACAATCAGACATCCCCCAAATTGGCACTTTACTACATTTGCGCACAGCAAGCCAGTTCATGAGAGTGCTCTCCGTCAACATTAAGAGGACAGAGAAACCAGGCGCGTGCTCTCCGTCAACATTAAGGGGACAGAGAAACCAGGCACGTGCTCTGTCAACATTAAGAGGACAGAGAAACCAGGCGCGTGCTCTCCGTCAACATTAAGAGGACAGAGAAACCAGGCGCGTGCTCTCCGTCAACATTAAGAGGACAGAGAAACCAGGCGCGTGCTCTCCGTCAACATTAAGAGGACAGAGAAACCAGGCACATGCATGTGCTCTCAGTCAACATTAAGAGGACAAAGAATGATTTTTAAGACTTGAGACAATTGTGACATTGAATGGCACACATATACAATCTGAGTGTGAATGGTATGGCAAGGCATGGGTATGTTAGTAGGTGCACCGGTTTGTGTCAAGAACTGCAACGCTACTGGGTTTCACGCTCAACAGTTTCCCGTGTGTATCAACAATGGTCCACCACCCAAAGGACATCCAGCCAACTTAACAACCGGGGGAGGCATTGGAGTCAACATGGGCCAGCATCCCTGTGGATGAGGGGGGTGACACTCAATATTAGGAAGGTGTTCCTAAATGTTTGTTATACTCCGTGTAGGTAAGGGGGAATTGATCAAAATAAACAAAAGGGGCAAACAATTAACACAAAACAATGAATGCGTAAGAATTGGTGGGACACCGCTTAGCACATTCTGGAGAGAGACATGATCTTCACCACAAACCCACCCCCTTCTTCTAGTCTCAACATTTCAAATAATAAATCAAGACATTATCTTTTCACTGACAGCCACATCTCAATAATCAGCTACGCTTATTACCACACACGCTGCCCAGATCGAAGGGCTTCCCAACTAGGCACAGGCCTCCACACTGGTGAGTTGAAGCAATCCACAGTTATTGTTTTAAAAGAAACTAATGATCCTCGTTTCTTCATGAGTCATGCTCTCTGGTTAAGTACATTTAATTATTAAATGTATTTGTGTATAGACAGGAGTAATTATATAAAACTTTGACAAATGTATTTAGCATCTTGTCCTTTGCTTAGGATACTCATCACATTAGGAATTGTATTTTAAAATTGTTAGTCTGCAAATACTTTACTACAAAAAAGGTGACTTAATACTCGGCACCCCCTACTCAAAACATCCCACAGCTATGGAAGCTACCGGCTTCATCTTCCATTGTAAAAGTGTTCTAGCCTGTAAGGACATTGTTTTGCGAACAGTTTCAACATGCATTGTGGCATTATTCAAGTGTGTTTAATTGAAGCCTGAGAGGGGAGCTGACAATGCAGCCCAGACAGCTCTAGCAACAAATTAGTAACTGGAACAGGCACTAAACTTCCTCTTTGCGTTATAAAAACAGGCTGCAGTAAAACAGACGTGATCCTTTCAATCACGTGAAACACATTTCACAGCACTGAACATAAAAACTATAGTACTGAACGCCTTAAAGTATAATTGTATAAAAAAAAAAGTTTAGGTTTCGGTATACCGTGCAACAATAGTGTTTATATACTGTACCATTCCCAGGACGGTCTATGTAATGTACCCCCCACAGTCCGGATCTCTTCAACATCTGACCGACTAGTCCGACTGAATGTCTGCATTCTCCTCACCAAAAAAAGTTAAATAATTTGTCGTCACACACATTGGATAGGTCCAGTGAAATGTGTGGTTTTAAAATGGGTCAGTATTACACCACCCCTGGAGAAAATTAGGGTTACGTGTTTTGCTCAAGGGCACAGACAGTTGTCACCTTTTCGGCTCGGCTATTCGACCCAGAAACCTTTCGGTTACTGGCCCAACGCTCTAACCGCCAGGCTACCTGTCACCCAACTAGCAATATATCTTTTGAAACACACTACTATGTTAAATTAAACCTTAAATAGTGCTTCCTTCGCACACAATCCAAGATTAGAAGCCCACAGCCCAGAAATAATCTCTTTGAAGAAGCACTACTTTCATTCTGGCCTAACGCCCTTCAGCAAGAGTCAGGGGATGATAAATCTAGCCTTGTCACTCATTAGCATTTTGCCATTTTCCCGTGGAATACCGGTACGACATTTTCCCCAACTCTCATCTTATTTACATCTGCTCCCAATACAGGACATTTCCTCGCCTGCGAGAAAAGCACAGTTGGCGGATCCATAGATCCAAATGTAGAAGGACAACAGCTGATGGCAGAGTGAATAAATGAAGGTTGTGAGATGAGAGGGAGAAGAGGTTTGAATACTCATACATCCCCTTGTGCATCAGCAAAAAAAAAGTTTTAAATAAAGATGTTTTATTGTCGCCATGTAGTATAGGATGCATATTATGACTATATTAAAGTCACTGACATTAACAGGAGACTTGTTTAAATGTAACACCAAGGACATAGGCTACCTCATCACTGAAGCAAACCGTGACAGTGTAAACATTTAATTAAGCAATAAGGAACGGGGGGGTGTATAAGGGCCACACACACACACACAACGCGGAGTACCTGAATACAGCCCTTAGCCGTGGAATATTGATCATATACCACAAAGCCCAGAGGTGCCTTACTGTTATTATAAACAGCAAATGTGCCTGGGTAGGCCAGCCTGCCTGGGTAGGCCAGCCTGCCTGGGTAGGCCAGCCTGCCTGGGTAGGCCAGTCTTATTATGGATAAGAGTGAGAATATTTGTAGACACTCAATATTTATTGATAAGGCATACCTAGCTCATTACCATGCACTTTCTCCACCCTGTGAAGTTCATCATAACCTATTTCATCTGAAGCCTAATAAACAGCATGGTTTCCTGAGTCGTAGTGGGAAGACCACACACACACAATATCTCATTACTGCTTTTTTTATTTTACCGACAAAAGTGTAACACCATGTCGAACGAACACATCCTGTTATCACAGCTGTCGTGATTATTATTTATTTTTTTATAAATATATACACTGCATATGGAAACGTGGTTATTGAGGGAGAAAAATCTACCAAAATACAATGCATAAATATATTATTTTTACTGCAGTCTTTGGACAAAGACAACAAGGCTGTGTTGGAATCAGCAGGAGCCACAGTAGTACTGTTCAGTAGGCCTACAAGATGAGGTACTGGTGCTGTGATGAAGATGAAAGCCATAAATTCTTATTTCAGTAACAGAAGACAAGGATAGGCCACTCTTTCCACATTCTATTGCCCATTCCAACTCTCAAACCTAATAACAGCCTCATTCATGGCCAACCCCCCCCCTGCAAGACAACATGCTTTCAACTTTCATCTCCCCCCTCCCAAAAGCAAAGGACAAAAAAAAGACTGACACAGAAAAGAGGGTAGCCAGGGGGGTGCATGTCTGCTCAGGTTTAACATCAAATAGCATGCCACACACACCTGCAGCCAGACAGGGGCTTGGCCTATGCCATTGCTCTGCTTTGAGTCTGGGTAAGAGCAGAGAGAAGCAAAGTCTGTAGCATCTATGAGGATTTCATCAGTCTGCCTCAGCAATGAGAAAGGTACAGCCCCAGTCTGTATTCAATTAAACAAACGTCTATTTTCTGTGAGGGGACAGTCAGGGTTTCCGTTAGCCGGTAATAGCAGAATTCTGGACAATTAAAATAAATGAAAAGCTGATAAAATTGGCACCTGCAAATTGGTCTGGAGAAGAAAGCTCACATTGTGAAATAATGCATTTTATCCTATTGATTGATTAAAATATTAGTGGATGTAGCCAGAGAGCTGCTGATAAAACTCTAACAGCTGTTTGTTGCTGCTGGCATGAAACGTGCTTTAAATGACCCCAATCATTGCCACGATTAAAAAAAATAATTCCCAATTGGTAATTGAAGCGCGCTTGCCATTCAAGTGACTAGACAACTTGGCAGGCTTCAGTACATCACACACCACTTTGCAATGAGCTGGAGGCAGTATGCATTATGAAAACGTATACCGTACTTAATTGTTAATAACCTGAACGTTTAACTATATTATTTTGGAGGCAAGTCTTACCTTGCTTCAAAGTAGCCTAGCCAAAACCCAACCAAACTTGCAAGCATTTTTTTCTAAAAGACTTCCATATACCATTGAAACAAGTAACCCTTTTCTCTCATTTTCAATTCAATTTTCTTTCATTGTCCAGCAGCTAAAAGGCACAATCCTACGCAAACAAGGCAAAAAAGAAACTATTTTTCAGGACCCTGTCTTTCAAAGAATTTGTGAAAATCCAAATAACTTCACAGATCTTCATTGCACCTGTGGAACGGTCGTTAAGACACCAACAGCTTACAGACTGTAGGCAATTAAGGTCACAGTTATGAAAAGTTAAGACACTAAAAAGTCCTTTCAACTGACTGAAAAACACCAAAAGAAAGATGCCCAGGGTCCCTGCTCATCTGCGTGAAAGTGCCTTAGCCATGCTGCAAGGAGGCATGAGGACTACAGATGTAGCCAGGGCAATAAATGCAATGTCCGTACTGTGAGATGCCTAAGACAACACTACAGGGAGACAGGATGGACAGCTGATCGTCCTCGCAGTAGTAGACCACGTGTAAAAACACCTGTACAGGATCGGTACATCACACCTGCGGAACAGGTACAGGATGGCAACAACAACTGCCCCAGTTACACCAGGAATGCACAATCCCTTCATCAGTGCTCAGACTGTCCGCAATAGGCTGAGAGAGGCTGGACTGAGGGCTTGTAGGCCTGTTGTAAGGCAGGTCCTCACCAGACATCACCGGCAACGACGTCGCCTATGGGCACAAACTCACCGTCGCTGGACCAGACAGGACTGGCAAAAGTGTGGTTTTGTCTCACCAGGGGTGATTGTCGGAGTCGCATTTATCGTTGAAGGAATAGGCCTTACACCGAGGCCTGTACTCTGGAGCGGGATCGATTTGGAGGTGGAGAGTCCGTCATGGTCTGGGGGCGGTGCGTCACAGCATCATCGGACTGAGCATCCTCCTCCCTCATGTGGTACCCTTCCTGCAGGCTCATCCTGACATGACCCTACAGCATGACATGTCACCAGCCATACTGCTCGTTCTGTGCATGATTTTCTGAAAGACAGGAATGTCAGTGTTCTGCCATGGCCAGCGATGAGCCCATATCTCAATCCCACTGAGCACGTCTGTGACCTGTTGGATTAGAGGGTGAGGGCTAGGGCCATTCCCCCCCAGAAATGTCCGGGAACTTGCAGATGCCTTGGTGGAATAGTGAGGTAATGTCACACAGCAAGAACTGGCAAATCTGGTGCAGTCCTTAATGCAGCTGGTGGCCACACCAGATACTGACTTACTTTTGATTTTGACCCCTCCCTTTGTTCAGGGACACATTATTCCATGTATGTTAGTCACATGTCTGTGGAACTTGTTCAGTTTATGTCTCAGTTGTTGAATCTTATGTTCATAGAAATATTTACACGTTAAGTTTGCTGAAAATAAACGCAGTTGACAGTGAGAGGATGTTTCTTTTTTTGCTGAGTTTATTAGCGACCCATGTTAGTTGCATTTTAGATCGCCCCTCTTTCTCCATTTCTAATGTATATATTAATCTCGGTCACATGAAACTGCTCACAATTGTGTTTCCTGCTAATTGCACTATGGAATGAACATTCGTGCAAAGCCTACCTCCTACTGCTGCGCTTAAAAAAGTCAATAAATAGTTTAACATGTTATGCTAAATGTTCTGATCTATTGCATGACCCTGATTGCTTTTATAAAATATATATATACAAAATAGGGATGTAGACTAGGCCTACTGGTTGTATGAATTAGAGATCTATCGTTCCACAACTGTCCCAAAATCTGTTTGAAATAGGCTTTCTTTCTCACACAGAACAACAATCTGACCAATAGAATAGGTAAAATTGTTCAACTATGGGGAGAGTGGATTGACAAGTTCAGGGAAGCCAATTTTCACCATAAAAAAATATGCACCTTCATGTAATGCTTTATTTTGCATCCTCACATTTGCAGATGTATGTAAGATAGCCTACTATTCCTAATGTGATGATTAGATTGTAACATTTTGTTATCGTTAACACTAAGCCAAACTATATGATTCCAGGCCAAGTATCGCGATACAACGGTGGGAAAAAAATCTATGGCCTAGCATCCTGTTCGCCCTGTCCCCCAGACACTTGCTCACGTTTTCTAAAAGCTCTCCAAAAACCTAGCACTGAAATTCACACTTCTACTCAATAGTGCATAGAATGGCTGATTTGCTCATATTTGCAAAGGCCTACCTGTGATTTGGCTGGAGGAATATATACACTGAACAAAAATATAAAATGCAACATGTAAAGTGTTGGTCCTATGTTTCATGAGCTGAAATAAAAGTACCCATATATTTCCATATGCACTAAAATCTTATTTCTATCAAATGTTGTGCACAAATTTGTTTACATCCCTGTTAGTGAGCATTTCACATTTGCCAAGATAAATCAATCCATCTGAGAGTTGTGGCATATCAAGAAGCTGATTAAACAGCACGATCATTACATAGGTGTACCTTGAGCTGGGGACAATAAAATGTACACTTGTCACTCGACAATGCCACAGATGTCTCAAGTTGAGGGAGTATGCAATTGGCATGCTTACTGTAGGAATGTCCACCAGAGCTGTGCCAGATAATTTAATGTTAATTTCTCTACCATAAGCTGCCTCCAATGCTTGTTTTGGAGAATTTGGCAGTACGTCCAACCAGTCTTACAACCGCAAACCATGTGCATGGCATTGTGTGGTCAAGTGGTTTGCTGATGTCAATGTTGTTTACAGAGTTCCCCATGGTGGCGGTGGGGTTATGGTATGGGCAGCCATAAGCTACGGACAATTAACAATTGTATTTTAACGCAATGGAAATTTGAATGTAGTGACACCTTGACAAGATCCTGAAGCCCATTGTCGTGTCATTCATCCGCCTCAATTACCTCATGTTTCAGCATGATAATGCACAGCCCCATTTCACAAGAATCTGTACACATGTCCCAGTTCTTCCATGGCCTGCACTCAGACACATCACCCATTGAGCATGTTTGGAATGCTCTGGAGCGACAGCGTGTTCCAGGTTTGAGGTTCTTACTGTTGAATGCAGTGTTTGTCCGGCGTAATGGAACCCATGTCGTCCAGAAAGTTACACTTTTGAATCATCGGTCCATAGGAAATTCTTCCAAGAGTCTTGATGATCGTCCAGGTGCTTTTGAGCAAACTTGAGTCAACTTCTTGGATAACATGGGTCCCATTATGCCAAGAGGGAGCCAAACACTACCTTCCTCAATAAGAATCTCATACCAACGGTCTAGCATGGTGGCGGTAGTATGATGGTTTGGGGATTCTTAGCTGCCTCAGGACCTGGATGACTTACCTTAGAAGGAACCATGAATTCTGCTCTGTATCAAACAATTCTACAGGAGAATAATCAGGTCATCCGTCTATAAAGTTGAAGCGCAGCTGAGTCATTCAACAAGACAAGGATCCAAAACACAGAATCAAGTCTGCATTAAAATTAAGTTTTGGAAAGGCCTAGTCAAAGTACAGAATTAATCCCAATTGAGATGCTGTGGCAGGACTTGAAACAAGCAATTCATGCTTGAAAACCCCAAAATGTTGCGTTAAAGCAGTTCTGCATGGAAGAGTGGACCAAAATTCCTCTGCAGTAATGTGAGAGCGATCAACTACAGGAAGCATTTGGTTGCAGTCATTGCAGCTAAAAGGTGGCACAACCTGTTGAGTGTAAGGGGGCCATTACATTTTCACACAGGGGAATTGGGTGTTGCGTAACTTTGTTAATGAAATAAAATAGGTATATTTGTGGTGTTATTTGTGAACTCAGGTTCCGTTTATCTAATATTAGGTTTAGGTTGAAGAGCTGATAACGTTCAGTATCAAAAATAGAGAAAAATCAGACCGGGGCAAATGCTTTGACGGCACTGTAAATAAAACGCATGTGAATAACGATAGTAAGAAAACCTCCGGGAAAATGGGTCATTTTTTTTTTAACCGTTGAGGCTAGAGACAAGTCGTTTTCTTTGCTGTAAAGCTGCAAGCATGCCAGTCACGAAGCAGTGCTCCATTTTCCCTCTGACACTCAGAGGCTGCATGACAATGAACTTGCAGTCTACTCCGACTGGTCTGTGCTCTCAGTTATAACAGGCCATGAAATGATACAACGTATCAACATTGCTCGCTGCTCCAATTTAACAAAATGTACAAATCTAACAGAAGACTCATGAGGGTCTGGATCCCCGCTCGCCATAACAGTTAAATTATTTATACAAATCTGACTGAGGAACAGACGTACATGAAGAGCAGACGGAGAGAAGCAGGTGAGTGAGGGCAGGTAGAGGATGCTGAGGGAAGCAGGTGAGTGAGGGCTGGTAGGGGATGCTGAGAGCAGCAGGTGAGTGAGGGCTGGTGGGGAATGCTGAGAGCAGCAGGTGAGTGAGGGCAGGTAGGGGATGCTGAGGGAAGCAGGTGAGTGAGGGCTGGTAGGGGATGCTGAGGGAAGCAGGTGAGTGAGGGCTGGTAGGGGATGCTGAGGGAAGCAGGTGAGTGAGGGCTGGTGGGGGATGCTGAGGGAAGCAGGTGAGTGAGGGCTGGTAGGGGATGCTGAGAGCAGCAGGTGAGTGAGGGCTGGTGGGGAATGCTGAGAGCAGCAGGTGAGTGAGGGCTGGTAGAGGATGCTGAGGGAAGCTGGTGAGTGAGGGCTGGTAGGGGATATTGAGAGAAGCAGGTGAGTGAGGGCTGGTTGATTACAGCTGCCACATGATGTGCGCATGAAAGTGAAGTGGATATTATTAGACCTGCTCATACAACAGACTAGTGGCTGTTGCTTCAATTCAACTGAATCTATAAACAAGATTGATAAAACATTTTCTAACAGGCGCCAGCAGGTTCTTTAGATCGGTAGGGCAGAATAATAGGCTGACCACACCGCTCTCGTCGCGTGCGCAAGCGTTGCAAAATAAATGTAGAAATCTATGTTATTCAAATATTGTGCCAACGAGCGTCTACGTTGCCATGCTTTTTGATCTGTCCCCAAATGAATGCAATTGGTTCAGAGTTTGTTTTGATATTTTAACCTGCGTGTAGTGATCACGTTTGGTGTAGGGGGACAAAATCAAATGTATGCACGATGGCGCACGCGGCCGGTTTGGGTTCCATGTAAGTCGGTAGTATCATATGAAACAGTACGATGGTATTCTAAGATGTTGATACTAGCGCGGTACCGGGATACAGTGCAACACTAGATTGGACAGCCCTAATTTAGATAGAGTTATATAAAACTCACAGTTCGCAAAAGACTGTTCAATGCAGTGCGTAGTGGATTAAAGTAGGCAATTCTACTACACTTTATATGACTGGAGACATTAGCTAAATGATTTTATATACGACTAAAGTTTGAGGGTAGCCTACTCTGCTGCCACTGACAAAAGGATCAGGGTAGCCTAGTGGTTAGAGCGTTGGACTAGTAACCGGAAGGTTGCGAGTTCAAACCCCCGAGCTGACAAGGTACAAATCTGTCGTTCTGCCCCTGAACAGGCAGTTAACCCACTGTTCCTAGGCCATCATTGAAAATAAGAATTTGTTCTTAACTGACTTGCCTGGTTAAATAAAGAAAAACATTTAAAAAATTAAAAAGGGACGTTGTCTGATCCAATAGGCAAATAAAATGACTTCCATCTCATCTGGACGAGGAAATGATTGTCCAAAAACAAAACGAGCGGCACTGACCCAATGATAAAGACAGTGAATATGCACACTCAACCCTGGGTACAATTTACTCTAATCGAACAGAAATTATTTTTCAGTTTAAATGCTAAAAGGTTGCAGAGGCACTGGCCAGACAGACGTTGAAAATGACTGTCAAAATGGAAGGCGTTTGCCAGCCTTCATTTGGATTCATTCAGTTTGCCATGCATGTGCTGAAGAAAGGGATAGCTGGAGGCAGTTGGACTGAATGGAGAATTTTTTTTGGGGGGGGGAGAAAAGCTCAGAGCTCAATCCTTTCTTTTAAAAAGTGACCTCTCCTGTACAAAGAAAGGACCATGAGGCGTGCACACACACACCCTGCGGCGCATTCATCTCTGTGCTGATCTACTGAACACAGGCAGGCGCTGCGGCCAGATCGGGCTATTAACAGCCGGAGGATCATCAGGCATTCCCCACAGGGCAGCACACAGCCAGAGATACTACCTTAGTGTACGTCCTGCCATCCACCCTGCACAAGCAAGTACACAAAGATGTGCCAATTCATAGCCAGGGTGTGTGTACCTGGAATATTGAAATGGCCTGAAGCCTAATAAAAATTCACATGCAATCTCCTATTAAACCTCAGCATAAACTGAAGCCAACTCCTCAACGTATCCTTCCTCTTACCAAAAGGCAGCGTTCTATACAAAGCAAACACATTCAAAACAATCTGTTCCCACTAAACACATTGTTTGTGTGGCAAGCTACCCAAATACAGGCTAACACATTATTTAACCCAGTCCAAACATTATATGGACTTAGTTCTGACATGTCATATGTGAGTTACAGAGAGCTTCCTGTGTGGAGGTCTGGGATGTGGTTCATTAGGGCTGCTAGGAAATGTTATGATGATTAAATTTGGGACTGAAATTTGTTTGACTTGATGTCACAAGCATTTCCATGCAGTAGCTATGTATGCATGTCAACCGAGAGTAAGCATAGCATCTAACAGAAAGAGAAAGGAAGGGACAGAGGCAGATGGACAGAGAAAGGCAGGAGAGAGAACGCCTGTGTGGGCTGTTTCACATTATATCCCACCACAAATGGACAATGTGTGTGTGTGTTTGTGTAGGCTCACTGTACATTGATAAGCATCAAAAGCCACAGCTGTACACAGTGTTTCTATGTCCTCAGTGAACGTCTCTTTGTTTTTCTCCTGTGAGCCCTCCATTCCAGTTTCCTTCCTCGACATTGTTTGACGCCTCCAAAGTTATGCGCATATCTCAGCTCAACTGGCTTACTTATGTAGGCAATATGCCTTATTTGCATCGATGCAGTCCTCGCTCACTGGCTGTCAGGTAACAGCAGTCCTCGCTCACTGGCTGTCAGGTAACAGCAGTCCTCGCTCACTGGCTGTCAGCTAACAGCAGTCCTCGCTCACTGGCTGTCAGCTAACAGCAGTCCTCGCTCACTGGCTGTCAGCTAACAGCAGTCCTCGCTCACTGGCTGTCAGCTAACAGCAGTCCTCGCTCACTGGCTGTCAGCTAACAGCAGTCCTCGCTCACTGGCTGTCAGCTAACAGCAGTCCTCGCTCACTGGCTGTCAGCTAACAGCAGTCCTCGCTCACTGGCTGTCAGCTAACAGCAGTCCTCGCTCACTGGCTGTCAGCTAACAGCAGTCCTCGCTCACTGGCTGTCAGCTAACGCAGGAGTGAGACTGAGGTGTTCTATTCTGTCAGGAGGCCTGTGACTCAGCCCAATAGGATCATGAATGGCTCTGGCAGCAGTCCAAATAGCCAATAGTTTGTCTGTTGTTCTGTTGCTTGGAGTGTGCTGCAGCAGTCCCAACCCAAGCAGTTCTGAGATGAAACCTAACTACAGTGTGAGTGAGTACATATCGTTACATAATACTACTTACAAATGCTGTGCCAGGACAATGATGTCATCGTGTTTACATTGTCGTTACAACGTATACAAAGGTTCAATTTATATGTCATGGAACCTCTCATAGCCAGGAGGTCAGGGAGCAGTTGAAGTGCAGTTTTAACAGAAGTGCAGTATCCCCTGGCAATGTACAGTAGTCTAGGTACAGTAGGCTACATGTAACCCGACATTACATTTTGAGTGGTATGCTTGTAGTGGGGACTGCTTGGGTCTTTCCAGGACTGTTTACACACTTGTTAAAATATAGGTTTCCCTCAGAGCTCCATTTATCCTGGGTGAGGATAAGTTTGTCCAGGAAAAGTCTAGAAACCACCCCTCTGGCTTTTGGAGAGACCCTGGAGGGTGACTCACCTCAGTGGTGTCTGGACGACAGCCAATGCCTAAGTCACTGCCTACAGTAAAAAACCTTGATGGGCCCCTTCAGTGACACCAACCTGGCTTTAGCAAACCAGCTGATTGCAGCATATGGGAGCAGTGCCAAGAGGCAAAGGGGTTTGTCTTTCGGACATTGTAACTCAGGGGGCCTGGTCTGGAGGCAGTGACTCGGGAAAGCTTCGTGCGTTCCTGTGCTAACGCTGGGAGACTGCGGAATAGGCTGTCCAGCTCTCCTTTCCCATTCACACAAAAAAAGAGGGGAAAAAAATAAAAAATTATCACATTACACAGCATGAAAAAACAGCCTGCACTTGGCTGTTAATGTTTGAAATACATAACCCAACTTTCACTGTTTATTCAGACACGCAGTCTTGGTCACAATCCTTTAGTAACCATTAAATCAGTACAGAAAGTTCAGAGATGTGTGTTACGCAACACTAGCTGAGCAGTAGACGTAGAAAATGGTTTTGAAATCCATCACCACTGATTGTCTACTGCAGCGTTTACACCCTAAAAATGTACCTACCGCCTTACTTCCTCATTTTCTCTTAAGATACAGAAACCAAAGTCCTTCCTGTCTTCTTCAAGTCATGCTCCTTGGTGCGTCGACCTAACAGCTTTCTTTTACTCGTTCTGTGACCTTGCAAGCAACCAAGTCAGACCGCTAGCCTGCTTTTGGCTATCGTCGTGTTAGATATTCTGTTTGTACCTTTGAAACTATTTGCTTGTATCTGGGTATGCAAATATCCCTTGTCCAAAGTGGTGTGGGGATTTGAAAATCCCATATGTGAAGGAGCATTGGTGGGGGAATTTCCATAGGGTGACTTTGTTGTGTTGAAAGAAAGGAAGACTAGAAGATAACTTTTCTGAGAAGCCAGCCCCCTTGTTTTTCCCTACCTCTACTAGGATAAATGACCCTACCTCTACTAGGATAAATGACCCTACCTCTACTAGGATAAATGACCCTACCTCTACTAGGATAAATGACCCTTTAAAAAACATCGATTTGCATTGTCTCTGCAGGGGTTTAATTTTGGTTTGTGGTCACAACCAACGAGCGCCACAACAGGCATTTTAAGCATCCTAAATGAACAGCTGGACACCCTGGACACTTCCAAAGAGGCCTTGATGTTACTGGTCAGAGTGAACGCGTTCGCCATCTGTCCATTGGGAGTGTGTGTGAACTAGAGGTCTTCATGGATCCACCTGTACCCGGATACCGAGACGGGATCCATAATTCTAAATAATGTCTGCTCTAGGATTGTCACGGGTATCAGGCGTGTCATTTTAACTGACTTGTTCGGAAGAACCTGAATCCCTCTCCCGCTTTGGTTAATAAAGTAGCTTTAGAAAATGACTTTTCTGCTGCTTCCCTCGCTCGGTTTGAACCGGGCCGGAGCCGATCTATACAGAACGGGTCTAGATGTCTTCGGGTCCGTTGGGAATGGGTCCCTATATTAAAAAAACTTAATGAATATCAGGTCCGGGTGGGAAAGCCCCAGATCCTTTTCAGAACAGGTCCAATTTTAGGACCTGTGAAGACTAGTGTGGACACAGCAGCACCCCTATGTCAGCTGCTCCCTCAGAGAATGTGAGGTTGGGAAAATCTGCAACATCACTAGCAGTAAACCTACTCAATTAGCATTCACATCACACTAGCCTTCAGATGACGTGTATCCAATGCAACACAATTACAGAAATGGAAGTACATAAGCCAAACTAAAAACACACATTAGACAGTCATACTTTACAAAGAGATAATCATAGTATATCTTAATGCAGTGATTTTATTTAACCAGGAAAAGCCCACTGAGACACTGTCTTTGGCAAAGGAGACCTGGCCAAGAAGGCAATACATTACAAAATGTAAAACATACAATCTCAACACAGTCCACATATACACTCCTGAAAAGTGTTTTGCACCAAAGTTGGCCGCCTTCATCATTGCACAGCAGAGAAACCACTGACATCATCAACAAGGTGTAGGCCTAGACTGCCATGTGATGGGCAACTATTGAGGTTTGCTGAAGGTTATTCCACAGACAGGGAGTCTATCCCCAGTCAGCTGACAAATTAAACCCTTCAGTGTGTAAAATTAAACCTCAGGAGAAGTGGCAGTGATTGTTTAAGTGTTGTCTTGTTCATCCGTGGAGGAGAGCTCAATCCCACTGAATGGCTGTTTAACACCAAACCGCCTGTCCTTTCAGCTTATGGAGCGTTGCCGGGTGCCTCTTTAGCATACACATCAAATGCATATCAACACCCAAAAGTGCAGCAAGCATAAGCACCAACAGCTTGATAAATAGTGCAGAAATTATAAAAGGATTCATTGCATTAAGATACCTCTCAATTAAAAAAAAGAGTTTAGAATCAAGGATATGTTTTGTATAATTCTACAAAGTCCTAGAAAAAGCAGGCATTTGCCTATTTTAGTCTCCCTTAAAATAAAAACATTAGTGTAATCCATTTGACCAACTTCATTTGTTCATTTGATTAGTAGTCGAGTTACATTAATTAATAAAGCCCAGTTACAGCTTCTTTTGACAAAGTAGAAACAAAAAGATAACCAGCCAGATGCACAGGTGACATTATTTGCTGTATTCATAAACAGAAGCACCAGTGCATGAACAATTTTAAAGGATGAATTGCAAAAATAGTATATTTTAATTAGGAGTTTGTTGGTAGGTTGTTTTCTTTGCCGGAGCAGGGGGTGACCACCCAGGGGACTGGTCATGTGCTGAATGCATGGACAGCACAGATATTCTTGGAAAAAGGGACATTTGGAAATAGAGCTGCATCTCTTGAATTATGAGAGTTATTTGACAGAGGGAAGTGTCTGAGAAACACCAGAACATGCTCGTTCTGATACGATATAGAAATCAAGATGCTTTACCTGCATGCGACTCTGAAGGAGTAAAATAGCCATGACAAACTGATCATTACACTATTGTTGTCTTTCTAAATTAATTATCTCTTCACCCTCTTATAATTAATTTACTTCACAAATTAAATTGTGAAGTAAGGTGCACAAGTATCACCCATTCCATTAATTTATCATTCATTCAGAGAGGAGAGAGAGATGCATTAGTACCTGGCTGGGTACCAAAGTCATACAGCACATTGCCTTGCCGGGTTAAATTAGTAATACAGTGCCTTGCGAAAGTATTCGGCCCCCTTGAACTTTGCGACCTTTTGCCACATTTCAGGCTTCAAACATAAAGATATAAAACTGTAGGTCAACATTGGATCATTCAGAGATCCTCACTGAACTTCTGGAGAGAGTTTGCTGCACTGAAAGTAAAGGGGCTGAATAATTTTGCACGCCCAATTTTTCAGTTTTTGATTTGTTAAAAAAGTTTGAAATATCGTTCCACTTCATGATTGTGTCCCACTTGTTGTTGATTCTTCACAAAAAAATACAGTTTTAAAGCCTGTTTGAAGCCTGAAATGTGGCAAAAGGTCGCAAAGTTCAAGGGGGCCGAATACTTTCGCAAGGCACTGTAGGTGTGTGTGGGGGGACAAACTATTTAAATAAGTAAAAAGGCTAAATACTTTGTTTGTGATTGCAAAATTCTGACAAATGAGCAGTGTAAAATACAAGCATTTAGGGAAAGTCAGGGAAGGAGCAGAACATAGATTTTTATTTTATTTACAAAATCAAACTTCAGTGGCTGTTGGCAGTTAATGGAATGTTTGAGGGGAAAGGTTCCCAGAATGCTGTGCAAGCAAGATGACTTCATTGCTACGGTTAACCCATATTGTTTTTAACACTCAAAACTGGTGAAACATCTCAACAACATAGATATCCCTCAATAGCCACATGCCGAGTGAGATAGTATAAGGTAGAGACAGAGCAAGACCTGTACTCAACACCAACAGGTAAATTTAGGCCCATGTTATTTTAACTGGGCTAAAATAGGCTACAGTAACTCAGATTTAAGCTCCTGGCAACATTTGCTTTCAGTTTCCACAGTGGCAACATTCATGAGTCACAGTGGTTTACAGTGGAGTCTGAACTAGTGTTGGTCATGAGAAGATATGGCCTTTTATAGCTGGGCTGAAAGTTGCAAAAGTATGCTTGGGAGGCAAGTCATACACAGGAGGATATTTTACTGTAAACCATTCAGGTCACTTCAATTCAACCAATGTATGAGTGTTTCACTGGACTCCCTTTAAGTATTAGTGTAGCCCAATTAGCTCACTAAGCAGAGCATTTGTATTTCGTAGCATGCAGGTCGACTGGTCAGGGGTGCGATGGCTTCAACACCACACTACAGTTAACGTACATAACCCAACTCACGGGTTTCATGCAGAAAATATAGAGGAATAAACATTCTAAAACTGTACAACCCTGGTTGCCCCAGTAACACAGAAAATAACATAGCTCGTTGCTAGGATACCCCTTGCCACGGGAAAGGGGTGGCTGAAGTGCATAGATATGGGACAGAACCTTTCAGCACAGAGCCAGGGGCTGTGAAGAACAAACATTAAACCATTCATATCTGACGCCCATACAACACCACTTTGAGAAGCAGGCTAGATCCTTTGAAGCCATATCATTTGAACTGCTTAACAATAGTGTTTAAATAACCCTTTTGATAATTGCTTGAAAATGGTAGACTAGAACATAAAAACTAGGTATAATATAGTCTTAATAGTATTACAGGCTACGCTAACGTTACATAAGCACTTGGGGGCTCCCGAGAGGCGCAGCGGTCTAAGACACAGCATCTCCTGACCCCTCCTGTCTCAGCCTCCAGTATTTATGCTGCAGTAGTTTATGTGTCGGGAGGCTAGGGTCAGTCTTATATATCTGGAGTGCTTCTCCTGTCTTATCCAGTGTCCTGTGTGAATTTAAGTATGCACTCTAATTCTCTTGGAGGACCTGAGCCCTAGGACCACACCTCAGGACTATGGCATGATGACTCCTTGCTGTCCCCAGTCCACCTGGCTGTGCTGCTGCTCCAGTTTCAACTGTTCTGCCTGCGGCTATGTTCACCGGATGTGCTACCTGTCCCAGACCTGCTGTTTTCAACTCTATGGAGACATCAGGAGTGGTAGAGATACTCCTAATGATCGGCTATGAAAAGCCAACTGACATTTACTCCTGAGGTGCTGACTTGCTGCACCCTCGACAACTACTGTGATTATTATTTGACCCTGCTGGTCATTTATGAACATTGAAACAACTTGGCCATGTTCTGTTATAATCTCCACCCAGCACAGCCAGAAGAGGACTGGCCACCCCTCATAGCCTGCTTCCTCTCCCTGTTTTGGCCTTTCTAGGGAGTTTTTCCTAGCCACCGTGCTTCTACACCTGCATTGCTTGCTGTTTGGGGTTTTAGGCTGGGTTTCTGTACAGCACTTTGAAATATCAGCTGATGTAAGAAGGGCTATATAAATACATTTGATCACTACAGATCCTGTAGCACTACACATAAGTAAGCAGCAAAAAAAAATAATAATCTATTGGAACAAATATACTCCCCTGAGGTGCACCAATTAGAGAGATCAGGGATCAGGCTTTTAGTCCCTGAGCCATTACTACCGGGCTAGGGACACGCAACCACAACAAGCATTCCTCCATTACTGAGCCATCACTAGGGGGCTAGCAACCAGCCTTCCTCCATTACTGAGCCATCACTAGGGGGCTAGCAACCAGCCTTCCTCCATTACTGAGCCATCACTAGGGGGCTAGCAACAAGTCTACCTCCATTACTGAGTCATCACTAGGGGGCTAGGGACAAGCAACCAGCCTTCATTACTGAGCCATCACTAGGGGGGCTAGCAACCAGCCTTCCTCCATTACTGAGCCACCCCTACGGGGCTAGGGACCAGCCTTCCTACATTACTGAGCCACCACTACGGGGCTAGGGACCAGCCTTCCTCCATTACTGAGCCATCACTAAGGATCCGCAACCAGCATTCCTCCATTACTGAGCCATCACTAGGGGGCTAGGGACCAGCCTTCCTCCATTACTGAGCCATCACTAGGGGGCTAGGGACAAGCAACCAGCCTTCCTCCATTACTGAGCCACCACTACGGGGCTAGGGACCAGTCTTCCTCCATTACTGAGCCATCACTAGGGATCAGCAACAAGCCTTCCTCCATTACTGAGCTATCACTAGGGGGCTAGCAACCAGCCTTCCTCCATTATAAACCACAGAGGGAGGTGAAAACACAGCAGGCCCACGGAAAGCGCAGCAGCAACAAGAGAAGGCTCGTCTTACAGACAAGGAGAAATAAAACCACACTGACAACTTTTACATGCACACTAACAATTTAATAAACTGATTATGGCAGAAGGCCAAGTAAGGCATTAGTCATGTCAACACCTTGCTCTGCTGAACTTAAAATGGAAGTCATAATTGAAGTAAGCATACACCGATTAAAATACCTAGTTTTCTGAGTAATATTTCCAATGATTAGGACATGTAAACAGCTTAATAGGCATTACAGCGGTGTATATGAGCTGCGTATGTGCCAGCACCAGGTAGCACAAGCCTCCCTCTTATGCGCGAGTGAAGTGAGTTCTTAAACTATAAGTATGCATCTTATAGTTCTCACAAACTTTATATGTCCGAACTCCGAATCAAAAAGTCTTCACAGAAATAACATGGTCACCGTGGTAGAATGTTTTGATTGGTCATTTTCTGCATTTATCAAAAGGCCCATCAGTAGCCTGATTTCAGATGTGTCCATGTAAACAGGATTGTTACAGAAATCATACTTCTTGCAAAGCATGGAAATGTTTTCAACTATTATATTACCCTGACTATCCACAACAATCACAGTATGTGCATTAAACTGTATTCCAATAAAACCACAGAGCAGAGTAGTTCTTCATTAGTGAATGCTTTAAACATACAATGTGAAGCATCATTGGTACAAAGTATGCTTTTCTCCAGAGGAAAAGTCCCAGCGCTGCAGAGTAAACCCCTGCCTTAGAGCATTGGCGTTCTGAGGCTTACGACTTCATTGTAACAGGCTGGTCAGCGTCATATGAGAGTTGACAAAAGCCTTTAAGTCTGACATTGTAGTGTGGTTAAGGGCCTCAGAGTCCACTACTTTCTCAAGGAGGTACATGGAAGGGTTAATAAAGAAGAAAAATTTCATAATTTACTATTACCATAATTTATTATAAGAAATGCTGTTGAGTTAACAAATAGTGATCTATGTACTTTGCTGTGTGACATTGACACATTCAGTTCAGCCGTTGCTTAGAAAAGTGTCACGACACCAATGATTTTCACACGAAAAGCTAAATATTACACTGGGAGTGTTTCCTTCTCTCCCTCTCTAATTGGAACGTAGTCATGCTGATGTTTGACAAAGATGAAGGAGCGAGAGACCCGACTCAGCCAAGCGGTTTACTTTAACATACGTCATTCTAAAGAGAGTGCATTCACGACCAATCAGACACAGCTTTCTTAAACAATTCCACACTAATGCCATTTGCACCCGTTATTACAGCAGATGGACTAATATGGAAAAAGATGAAACCACAACAATAATGACCCTATTAAGGAATGCAGGGTTTGGATTATAAATGCTATTTCACAGCACGGGATTAGGCATGTGGTCAAATGACAGTGTTGCCAGAACATGTCATTATAGAGCAACAATACCTGGTTGCATATCTGGAATCCCTGTGACACTCACGGGCCACTCCTGGCCCCCAGGCAATGGTCAATGATATGTTACACAGAATGAACACTTGTGCAGTGACTCATACTAATGCCAATGGGCTTACGAGAAACCCCGAGGCTATTCATTTGACTAACCATAGAACTAGGCTAATTATGTTGAACAACCTATCCTAATAAGAACTTCTCAGCATGACAAGCTAGACCAAAGACTTCCTTTAAAGCCAGACAGGTGATCACATTACCAAGAGTATGTCAACCTGCAGGCATGCTATAACAAGTCCCACCCACACAAGCTTGCCTCAGTGTGGGTGAAAGGGGTGTGGTACAGAAGTATAGAAGGGGCCAAAGCACTTCATGTGGAGAGCCAATTTCATAGCAGGCCTACACCAAGAAAGCATGGAGGGGAGCTGGCTGGGGCCTGCTCAGATTACACTGCCCACATTACAGAACTAAGACATCGGTAGCGAAGTTAGGGGGTAGCGGGCGTGGCCAATGGCGCCGTTTTAGAGGCCCTCTTGGCCTCAGAAACAGTTTGCCTTTTTAAAGTCAATTTCCTACAATGCTACACATTTTTCCATTGCTTATGCCTTGTTCTTGTGCTATCGGAGTGACTCAAACGTAAAATCAATGGGGGCCCCCACGCAATGACAATTTTAGATTCTCCCGGACTCTCAAGTTTTTATTTAGGTGATTGTCAATTATCAAAGATGATCTTATTTAAAAATATATAGCACCATTATCTTTTCTATACACTGAAAACGTTTTACCTTCCAGAAAATGAACACTTATTCATCACGATAAGTATCCTATACTAGAGAAATTTTACATTTGAAATGAAAATAAGTTTGCTAATATGAGTAATTGCTAAAGTTCAGTTGGCAAAGCAAAAGGCACTCGTCAACTTCAAACGACCGGCTCCTTCATATTTTCATGCACACATAAAGGGTAAAGCGCATCTAACCCAATTCAAATTTCCTGTACTTCCTGTGTTCGCTGTATAGGGCGTTCTGAAACATGACATCAATGAATGGCAGAAAAATCATGAAACTCATGCAAGTGAAGTAGAACCCATAGGACTGATAGTGCCTCCAGAAAGTATTCATACCCCTTGACTTATTCCACATTGTTGTGTTACAACCGGAATTCAAAATGGATGAGCCTAGATAGATACATACATAATGAGAAAGTGGAAACATGTTCTCAGAAATGTTGTATTTAATTTTTCAATAAATGTACATAAGTACTCATACCCCTCGCCATGACACTCCAAATGGAGCTCAGGTACATTCAATTTCCTTGAGATGACACTACCACTTGATTGGAGTACACCTGTTGCCAATTCAATTGTTTTGACATTTAGAAAAACACACCAGTCTATATAAAAAAGGTCCCACAGTTGATAGTCCATGTCAGAAACTATACTACAATCAGGGCTCCAGAGTGGCGCAGTGGTCTAAGGCACTGCATCTCAGGCATCACCAGACATGCTACCTGTCCCAGAACTGCTGTTTTCAACTGTCTAGAGACAGCAGGAGCGGTAGAGGTGCTGACCTGTTGCACCCTTGACAACCACTGTGATTATTATTTGACCATGCTGGTCATTTATGAACATTTGAACATCTTGGCCATGTTCTGTTATAATCTCCACCCGGCACAGCCAGAAGAGGACTGGCCACCCCTCATAGCCTGGTTCCTCTCCTGGTTCCTTCCTAGGTTTTGGCCTTTCTAGGGAGTTTTTCCTAGACACCGTGCTTCTACACCTGCATTGCTTGCTGTTTGAAGTTTTAGGCTGGTTTTCTGTACAGCACTTTGAGATATCAGCTGATCTAAGAAGGGCTATATAAATACATTTGATCACTACAGATCCTGGTTTGATCCTGGGCTGTATCACAACCGGCCGTGATCAGGAGTCCCATAGGGCAGCGCACAATTGGCCCTGTGATGTCCGGGTTAGGGGAGGGTTTGGCCGGGGTAGGCCGTCAATGTAAATAACAATTTGTTCTTAACGGACTTGCCTAGTTAAATAAAAAATACCCTTAAGCCCAAGGAACTGTCAATAGATCTCCAAGACAGAATTGTAATGAATTTAAAACAATTTCAAGACTGTTTAAAGTTTCCGAGAGCAGTGGTCTCCATCATTGGGAAATATGGAACTACCCAGACTGCCTAGAGCTGGCCATCCAACCAAACTGAGCAACCGGGCAATCAGGACCTTGGTCAGGGAGGCAAAGGCAGACTATGAAAGAACGAGAGTTCATTGGCTGAGCTGGGAGAACGTGCCAGAAGGACAGTCTACAGCACTTCACCAATCTGGGCTTTATGGGAGAGTGGCCACTCCTGGGAAGAAGAATTGTTTTTTTTAAATACACATGATAGCACCATCCCCACCGTGAAGCATGGCTGTGGCAGCATCATGCTATGGGGATGCTTTTCAGCGGCAGAGACTGGTCACACACACCAGCGGTGGGTTTGTCGCCAAAAGATGGATACATGTGCAGAAAATAACCTCATACCTACTGTAAACTATGGTGGTGGATATTTTAGATTATGGGGTTGTTTTGCTTCCACTGGTCCTAGGGCTCTTGTTAGGACAATAGTGTCATGAACTCTACCAAGTACCATAACATTTTAGCCAAAAACCTGTGTGCCTCTGCCAGGAGGCTGAAACTTGGCCACAAGTGGATCTTCCAGCAAAACAATGACCCCAAGCACACATCAAATCCACAAAGAAATGGTTAAATGACCACAATAATCAACATTTTGCAATGGACATCTCAGTCTCTGGACATGAACAACATTGAAAACATGTGGTTTGAATTGAGGGCAGTCCATAAGCACAGACCGAAGTATATGAAGGACCTGGAAAGATTCTGTATGAAAGAATGGTCTAAGAAAATGTCTCCTCTGAGTAATTGTATCAGTATAAAATGTTTTGCTCATCTTTATTAAAGGGCCAATCATTTTGGAGGTGATTGCATTTAATTTAGAGCTACTTATACAAAAATACCCTTATACAGCTGAGGTAATATAGACCAACAGCCATTGGTTATGTAAAGAGTGGCCAGCTCTAGAGCTGGACATAAAGTTGCTACCTGTATTCCATTTAATTATGTATTGTGTTATTGTTTAAACCACAATGACCAAACTCTTCACCTGATGTGGACAATCTGATGGCAGATCCCTGCCCATGCTATTCATCATTTTTCTCCCTGCTGAGTGGGACTGAGATTAAAGATATTTTGTGCAGAATACTCTTCCCCATTTTGTAAATATGCAATCCAACAGAGCTAAGAGGGGCGGCAGGTATCTTAGCAGTTAAGTGCTTTGGGTCAGTTTCTTTCAAATCCCAGAGGCAACTAGGTGAAAACCTGGTTGATGTGCCCTTGAGCAATGCACTCAACCCTAATTGCTCCTGTAAATCGCTCTGGATTAGAGTTTCTGGTAAATGGCTCAAAATGTAAAATAAGGAGACATTAAGAAAATAGAGAATTGCAGGTGGTTGCGAACATGTCGTCCATCAGTCTTTCATCAGAGGCCTGGTGGCATAAAAGGAGAACGCAAACAAGCAGTGTCAGTATGGATGAAACAGAAGCTAAAAGACTTGCCCCAATTTATGAGATAGAATACATTCTCCCACAGCTGCTATGTTGTATGGCTGGGCGATATGGACATCGTATCACAATATTTATGTTATTTTATGTTTTTGAATAATACAAATTCTATATATGCTTTATGAGTAGTTGTGGCAACAAATAAGTCATTTCAGATGCGGCTTCCTCCATTTTGTTTGTTTGATACTGTTAATTTCCCACACGTTAAAAAAAAAATAATTTCCTCACTGCTACGCAGGGCTGCATGATATGGGCAAAAAAAGCCACACCTAGTTAATTGGTGAACTGTTGGAATATAGCGGGCAGCACATTGAATACATTGTTGTTTGACATAACATAGAATGAATAAGCCAGGAAGGATTTATTGACAGGGTAGGAACCAAATGTTGGTCAATGTTTCCAGGGGATCCTAATTGCGTTACATTTCATGTTTTTCTTACCTAGCTAACATATTAATGGATCAGTAGAAGGGACGCGTTGTTGTGTCTGGACGGGCTGGAGAGAAGGAAAATGGCATCCCTTGAGAGGGCAAGAACAAGATGTATGTCCGGAGAAGTGCACTATAATCATAAGGAGACGTATTTTTGTTTATTTAACCTTTAATTAACTAGGCAAGAACAAATTCTTATTTTCAATGACGGCCTAGGAACAGTGGGTTAACTGCCTTGTTCAGGGGCAAAACAACAGATTTGTACCTTGTCCGCTCGGGGATTCGAACTTGCAACCTTTCGGTTAATAGCACAACGCTCTATCCACTAGGCTACCCTGCAGTATACTTGGAATACAGAGGAGGAATGGCGGGAAAAGGGAGATGGTTTGTTAAAGAAGAATGGTAGAAAGTGTAAGCAGAGTGAGCTGTATGCCTGATCAGACAGGGGAATTGTGTGTAGATTGATAAGGGGGAAACAAAGCAATTTTAGAATAAGGATACAAAATGTGGAAAAAGTCAAGGGGTATGAATACTTTCCGAATGCACTGTGTATAAGTTATCCTGTATGAGCTTTTGTGCCAAATACATTACGTTGTTACAGGTGTCAAGCATATGGGCATTAGGCAGCTATGTGTATGAGGGAGGTTCCTAAGGGAGAGAAGTGTGCATAAGGGCATGAGACAAAGGAATGTG
This sequence comes from Oncorhynchus mykiss, assembly GCF_013265735.2. Classification (NCBI taxonomy): domain Eukaryota; kingdom Metazoa; phylum Chordata; class Actinopteri; order Salmoniformes; family Salmonidae; genus Oncorhynchus; species Oncorhynchus mykiss. The sequence continues at coordinate 53,263,039 of NC_048583.1, read as the reverse complement.
TAGCATTGGGAAAGTAATGGTATGTGTTAATTTTCGGGGTGCCGATGGGACTAGGGTTCAGAAATGTCCGGTGTGAGAGAAGCAGGTTGAGGTTTCCAGGGTTAGAGTAGTGCAGAAGTTGTCAGCATTTATAATAATGGTTAACAAATGTACTGCAGGGATGGAACCGAAATTGCAGAAAATTTAGGTTGAGGCGAGCTGCAGAGGTAATTGGATGTAGGAGACTTGATGTCAGAAGAGTTACAGGGTGTGTTGAGTGGTGGTGTCCCGTCCTTTCAGGCGGTTGGCCTGAGGTAGGACAAGATATATTTAAATAGTGGAGTGTGGTGGTGGCTTTTTAGTGAGTTTTATTTTTATTTCACCTTTATTTAACCAGGTAGGCTAGTTGAGAACAAGTTCTCATTTGCAACTGCGACCTGGCCAAGATGAAGCATAGCAGTGTGAACAGACAACAGAGTTACACATGGAGTAAACAATAAACAAGTCAATAACACAGTAGAAAAAAAAGAGAGTCTATATACATTGTGTACAAAAGGCATGAGGTAGGCAAATAATTACAATTTTGCAGATTAACACTGGAGTGATAAATGATCAGATGGTCATGTACAGGTAGAGATATTGGTGTGCAAAAGAGCAGAAAAGTAAATAAATAAATAAAACAAAGTATGGGGATGAGGTAGGTAAAATTGGGTGGGCTATTTACCGATAGACTATGTACAGCTGCAGCGATCGGTTAGCTGCTCAGATAGCAGATGTTTGAAGTTGGTGAGGGAGATAAAAGTATCCAACTTCAGCGATTTTTGCAATTCGTTCCAGTCACAGGCAGCAGAGAACTGGAACGAAAGGCAGCCAAATGAGGTGTTGGCTTTAGGGATGATCAGTGAGATACACCTGCTGGAGCGCGTGCTACGGGTGGGTGTTGCCATCGTGACCAGTGAACTGAGATAAGGCGGAGCTTTACCTAGCATGGACTTGTAGATGACCTGGAACCAGTGGGTCTGGCGACGAATATGTAGCGAGGGCCAGCAGACTAGAGCATACAGGTCGCCGTGGTGGGTGGTATAAGGTGCTTTAGTAACAAAACGGATGGCACTGTGATAAACTGCATCCAGTTTGCTGAGTATTGGAAGCTATTTTGTAGATGACGTCGCCAAAGTCGAGGATCGGTAGGATAGTCAGTTTTACTAGGGTAAGTTTGGCGGCGTGAGTGAAGGAGGCTTTGTTGCGGAATAGAAAGCCGACTCTAGATTTGATTTTCGATTGGAGATGTTTGATGAGTCTGGAAGGAGAGTTTACAGTCTAGCCAGACACCTAGGTACTTATAGATGTCCACATATTCAAGAGTGTAGGATTAGATGTAAGGGTTTTGTTTATTTATTTATTTTAAGTATAAGGGAGTTATACTCCAGTCTAGTAGGTGGCGGTAATACATTTATTTATTTTACATGTAACCTTTAAACTAGGCAAGTCAGTTAAGAACAAATTATTATTTACAATGACGGACTACTTATTGGATACCAATCACCGTTAAACCTCATCGAAGTAGTAACATTCACGATTCACCTATACCTCTCTTATCGGGATAGGAATGTTTGTGCAATGGTAGGCTATCTAGGCCTACACCAGCACCAGGCTGTTTTAGCCATCTACGTTTGCTCCGACTCTTATAACATTTAGAAAACTAGCTAGCGATTAGCATTAGCGGCTAACAAGATGGATTTTAGCCACAACTTGCTAAGAAAAAACAAACTAGCAGACAGCAAGATACACAAACTAATAGTAATTATTGAACGCTTGTGGAAAGCAGCGTCGTCACCAACACAGTACTGCATCCGTCTGACCGTGGAGACTGCAGAGAGAACGGCAAGAAAGTGTTCGTGACTCCGTGGTGGAGCCACTGCTCGCTCCTTGAGGGGCAGGGTTTGGTGTGAGTAGAGGCATGCAGCAGTTGAGAGAAATACGACTCAAGTAGCAAACGAGTTAACTATAAAAACGGACATTACACGCGCAGTAGTTGCATATCCAATTTAAGAAACCAAACATTTACATACAATTATAGAAGGTGAAGTAAAAACCCAATCCTATCCATGCATCAAAACTGGTATATAGTAAAATACGATATTCCGCCCAGCCCTACTCCGTAAAAGGACAATTCAGTGATAGCAAAGAGACACGAGGTTGAGTGTTCATATTGATTTGAAACAGTATTGGGTTACTGTCCCCATCACATATTTGGAGGGACCAACTGTTTTTTCATATGCTGCTGTACACAACCCCTGGGGATCTCTGGAAGATACAGTTTGATATGATTGAAGAGAGGGCTCACAGTGACACAGCAGAGTATTAACAAAGTCCGCTGGGTGTGTGTGTGATAAACGGAAATGTGATTAGAATGCAAGCATTAGCAGTCTAACGTCAAAACGACCCCTTACGATATGCAATAGTTATCAATGGACCACACCTTGTTACACAACTGGTGGGCTACGTCACACACAGCAGGACACTGATTGTGGTAGGCAAGTCTAATCGCATTAAATAATAAGCGATTAGCTAGGAGAGACACTGGTATCAATTTAATTGATTTAAAGGGTTGATGAATTACTCGCTTGAGAAGATGTCAATGTAGACCGCTTTGTCTGTGTGGAAAAAAAACGATTGGTGGTAGTATAGGCCTATAAGTTTTGCAACAGTGGCGCAGCCTAGGTGGAAATAGTGTTGAATGAATGGAACTTTCAATAAGCAAGTGCTAGGCCTAATACATCCTACAGTTGACAATCCAAACAATTCAACAATACACGAGAAGCTGAAGTTACCAAATTCTCCAATCATTTCGAAAATGTAAAAATATTAGTATCTAGTAGGCCTAAAACATTTTTTTACAATAATGCAACAATCTAGCGAATGACGTCTCTGACTTTCTGATTAAGACGGCATTCAATGAGGTTATTGTAGCCTGCACGCTACAATCTCTGCATCACTAATAAAACCAGTTAACCTACAGTAGTACACCAAAACCAAGGAGATAATCAATTCAAAAATATATTTTTTACCTGGTCTAGAGGAAGATTGATTATCTCGCTTATCGGCTGCAGTAAATTGGAGCCAGTGCAGGACGATGTGGTTTCAGTAGCCATTATTGAGGCCGTGAATCCTTGCTCCCCTTCGCCGTCGCAGATACACTCTCCTCCGTTGAAAAACTGCTGTTGCCGCTGCGACGGACTACCAGGCTAGATGGTTGTCATCCGTGTTACAGCGCCACCAAAATCTACAGCAGATATCAAACAGCACCAACGACAACAAAGACAGTGTGGGCGGAGGGATATATTCCGAGCCCCCCCTCCATGACATTTCTCAGCCTATCGTGTGGAGAAAGTGATTTCAAGTGACCAATCAGATGTATGTGGACGACACAGAAAATATTACGTACATTTTCCCAAACGAATCAAATTTGAAGTCGACTGTGTCTCACGTGGACTCCTCCCATGTACATATGAGGCATTCCACTTGGAGAATAAAAATGTCGCATTCATAACAACTCGGAACTCGGACATCTCTGACTTTAGTGCGTTCACGACAACTGGGAACTTGGGGGGTAAAATCGTTTTGAACAGTCATCAAACCTGAAGGTCACTGACCTGAAAATCACTGTCATGATTTGACCTCGTTCTTTTCGGAGTTCACGGTTGTCTTGAAAGCACCATATTCAAGACAACTGGTACCATGTACAAATCTCAGAATTCCCACTTCAATGTGTTCAAAACAACTGGGAACTCTAAAAAAATGAGCTCAGACTGGGAAATGTTCATTTGAATAGTAATCCAACTCAGAATTTCAACTCGGGAACTCTGGCCTTTTTCTAGAGCTCCAACTTTCCGACCTGAAGATCACTAAGGTCATGATTTGACCTCCCTGTTGTTTTGAACACGGCATGTTTTGAATGTGTTGCCAACCCGGGGCACCAGACCATGCAAAATGTTGCTGAACGTTCATCCTTAAGTCAGAACATGGGCTTGTGTCATGTTCAAAACAACTGGGAACTGGTAAATCTCTGACTTCCAAGCATGCAATACAACTGGGAACTCGAAAAATACTAACTCTGACAGGAAAAATTGTTTTGAACGGTCAACCAACTCGGAATTTTAGAAAAACTCTGGCATCTTTCTAGAGTTCTGACTTTCCAACCTAAAGATCACTGACGTCATTAATAGACCTAGTTTTTTTACAGAGGTTCCATGCCGCGTTCTAAACAACTGGGAACTCGAAAAAAGGTCAAATCATGACATTAGTGATCTTCAGGTCGGAAAGTCAGGGCTCTAGGAAAAAAAAAAACATTTTAGGACTTGGAATTTCGAGTTGGATGAACATTCAAAAATATTTTTCCCACTCTGAGTTTGTTTTTTCCAGAGTTCCCAGTTATCTTGAACGCTCGGAAGTCAGAGATTTACAAGTTCCCAGTTGATATGAATGCGACATAAGCCCATGTTCTGAGATAAGGATGAACGTCCAGCAACGTTTTGCATGGCATGGTGCCCAGGGTGGTTGGAGATTTTACTTAAAGTTACAATATTTAACTTTTTGGGCAACCCGATCAAATTCATAAACAAATGTGTGTTATAGATCTGTCATTCTCACTGAAAGCAAGTCTAAAAAGCGGTAGATCTGTTTTCTATAAGCTATTTCTATGCTTCCCGTTATTAAGTTTTGTTTTTGCATCTTTCACTTTGATTTTGTACAAATACACTATTTTTTGCTATGGAAAATATATTTCACAGCAGTTTAGATGGTACAAGGATTCTCTACACAATGACTTATTTTTACATAAACTGAAATTGGGCAAACTTTTAGAATTCTAGAAACCAGGAAATGGACACTAGGAAATGTCTCAAATGTGCAAACTCCACCCACCCGGGGCACCGGCAGTGGTGGAAAAAGTACTAAATTCTCATACTTGAGTAAAAATAAAGAAAACTTAATAGAAAATGACTCCAGTAAAATACTACTTGATTAAAAGTCTAAAAGTATTTGATTTTAAATATACTTAAGTATCAAAAGTAAATGTAGTTGCTAAAATATACTTAAGTATCAAAAGTAAAAGTGCTAAGAATTTTAAATTCTATATATTAAGCAAACCAGACGACACTATTTTATTTGTATTTTATTTACGGATAGCCAGGCTCACACTCCAACATTCAGACATCATTTAAAAACAAAGCATTTGTATTTTGTGATTCCGCCAGATGAAAGACAGTAGGGATAACCAGGAATGTTCTCTTGATAAATCTGCAAATTGGACCATTTTCTGTCCTGCTAAGCAGTCAAAATGTAATGAGTTCTTTCGGGTGTCAGGGAAAATGTATGGAGTAAAATGTACATAATTTTAATTAGGAATGTAGTGAAGTAAAAGTAAAAATTGTCAAAAATATAAATAGTAAAGTACAGATACCCCCAAAACTACTTAAATAGTACTTCAAAGTATTTTTTACTTAAGTACTTTACACCACTTGCACCGGGTCATTCAAAACGATCTGGCACAGTGTTACAAAAACTATTACAATGTTACAGTGTGCATTATGTTTTACAATGTATACAGTGTTACAGTATGAGGGAAATATTGTTACAGTGTATCAGCAGTTGAAGCGTTTGTAGTCCCATTGGGTTTGGTTGAACATATTTGGATTACCATATGAAACTATTACCTGCCAAAACTGATTAAGAAAATGCTTTCATTTATCTCTTCGCAATCTGTTTTGGCTCTGGCATGCTTGCTGTGAGGTAAAGCATACATTTGTATTTCTGTGAGGTAAGGATATAATGAAACTAAATTGAACATAGGTCTCTGCCTATGTTCAGTGCAGTGTATTTGAGTGTCAGCTACAGACTTAGTGTGTGATTTGCATCTAGTGGCCTAAAACACAGTGAAAAGAAGGAAGCCTGTACAGAATAAAAAATATTCCAAAACATGCACCCTGTTTGCAATAAGGCACTAAAGAAAAACTGCAAAATATGTGGGAAAGGAATTCACTTTATGCCCTGAATACAAAGTGTTATGTTTGGGGCAAATCCAACACAACACATCACTGAGTACCACATATTTTCAAGCATGGTGGTGGCTGCATCATCTAATTGGTATGCTTGTCATTGGAAAGGGAGTTTTTTAGGATAAAAATAAACGGAATACAGCTAAGCACAGGCAAAGTCCTAGAGGAAAACCTGCTTCAGTCTGCTTTCCAACAGACACTGGGAGACAAATTTACCTTTCAGCAGGACAATAACCTAAAACACAAGGCCAAATATAAACTGGAGTTGCTTACCAGGAGGACATTGAATGTTCCTGAGTGGCCTAGTTCCAGTTTTGACTTAAATTTGCTTGAAAATCTATGGCAAGACTTGAACATGGCTGTCTAGCAATGATCAACAACCAAGTTGACAGAGCTTGAAGAATTAAAAAATACTAATGTGCATATATTGTACTTTCCAGGTGTGCAAAGCTCTTAGAGACATACCCCAAAATACTCACAGCTGTAATTGCTGTGAATACTTTCAGTACCAGTTAAAAGTTTGGACACACCTACTCATTCAAGGATTTTTCTTTATTTTTACTATTTTCTACATTGTAGAATAATAGTGAAGACATCAAAACTATGAAATAACATGCATGCAATCATGTAGTAACCAAAAAAGTGTTAAACAAGTCAAAATATATTTTATATTTGAGATTCTTCAAAGTAGCCACCCTTTGCCTTGATGACAGCTTTGCACACTCTTTGCATTCTCTCCAGCAGCTTCACTTGGAATGCTTTTCCAATAGTCTTGAAGGAGTTCCCACATATGCTGAGCACTTGTTGGCTGCTTTTCCTTGACTCTGCAGTCTTAACTCATCCCAAACCATCTCAATTGGGTTGAGGTCGGGTGATTGTGGAGGCCAGGTCATCTGATGCAGCATTCCATCACTCTCCTTGGCCAAATAGCCCTTACACAGCCTGGAGGTATGTTTTGGGTCATTATCCTGTTGAAAAACAAATGATAGTCCCACTAAGCGCAAACCAGATGGGATTTCTTATTGCTGCAGAATGCTGTGGTAGCCATGCTGGTTAAGTGTCCCTTGAATTCTAAATAAATCACAGACAGTGTCACCAGAAAATCACCAACACACCTCCCTCCTCCATGCTTCACGGTGGGAACCACACATACGGAGATCCTCAGTTTACCTACTCTGTGTCTCACAAAGACAGAGCGGTTCGAACCAAAAATGTCAAATTTGGACTCATCAGACCAAAGGACAGATTTCCACCAGTCTAATGTCCATTGCTCGTGTTTCTTGGCCAAAGCAAGTCTCTTCTTATCATTGGTGTCCTTTTGTAGTGGTTTCTTTGCAGCAAATTCTACCATGAAGGCCTGATTCATGCAGTCTCCTCTGAACAGTTGATGTTGAGATGTGTCTGTTACTTGAACTCTGTGAAGCATTTATTTGGGCTGTAATCTGAGACTGCTAACTCTGAACTTATCCTCTGCAGCAGAGGTAACTCTGGGTCTTCCTTTCCTGTGGTGGTCCTCATGAGAGCCAGTTTCATCATAGCGCTTTATGGTTTTTGTGACTGCACTTGAAGAAAATTTCAAAGTTCTTGACATTTTCCGTATCGACTGAACTTCATGTCTTAAAGAACGATGGACTGTTGTTTCTCTTTGCTTATTTCAGCTGTTCTTGCCATAATATGGACTTGGTCTTATACCAAATAGGGCTATCTTCTGTATACCACCCCTATCTTGTCACAACACAAATGATTGACTCAAACACATTCAGAAGGGAAAAAAATCCACAAATGAACTTTTAACAAGGCACACCTGTTAATTGAAATGCATTCCAGGAGACTACCTAATGAAGCTGATTGGGATAATGCCAAGAGTGTGCAAAGCTGTCATCAAGGCAAAGGGTGGCTACTTTAAAGAATCTCAAATGTAAAATATTTTTTTTATTTGTTTAACACATGATTCCATAGGTGTAATTTCATAGTTTTGATGTCTTCACTATTATTCTACGATGTAGAAAATAGTACAAATAAAGGTGTGCCCAAACTTTTGACTGGTACTGTGTGTATATACATACAGTGCCTTGCGAAAGTATTCGGCCCCCTTGAACTTTGCGACCTTTTGCCACATTTCAGGCTTCAAACATAAAGATATAAAACTGTATTTTTTTGTGAAGAATCAACAACAAGTGGGACACAATCATGAAGTGGAACGACATTTATTGGATATTTCAAACTTTTTTAACAAATCAAAAACTGAAAAATTGGGTGTGCAAAATTATTCAGCCCCTTTACTTTCAGTGCAGCAAACTCTCTCCAGAAGTTCAGTGAGGATCTCTGAATGATCCAATGTTGACCTAAATGACTAATGATGATAAATACAATCCACCTGTGTGTAATCAAGTCTCCGTATAAATGCACCTACACTGTGATAGTCTCAGAGGTCCGTTAAAAGCGCAGAGAGCATCATGAAGAACAAGGAACACACCAGGCAGGTCCGAGATACTGTTGTGAAGAAGTTTAAAGCCGGATTTGGATACAAAAAGATTTCCCAAGCTTTAAACATCCCAAGGAGCACTGTGCAAGCGATAATATTGAAATGGAAGGAGTATCAGACCACTGCAAATCTACCAAGACCTGGCCGTCCCTCTAAACTTTCAGCTCATACAAGGAGAAGACTGATCAGAGATGCAGCCAAGTGGCCCATGATCACTCTGGATGAACTGCAGAGATCTACAGCTGAGGTGGGAGACTCTGTCCATAGGACAACAATCAGTCGTATATTGCACAAATCTGGCCTTTATGGAAGAGTGACAAGAAGAAAGCCATTTCTTAAAGATATCCATAAAAAGTGTTGTTTAAAGTTTGCCACAAGCCACCTGGGAGACTCACCAAACATGTGGAAGAAGGTGCTCTGGTCAGATGAAACCAAAATTGAACTTTTTGGCAACAATGCAAAACGTTATGTTTGGCGTAAAAGCAACACAGCTCATCACCCTGAACACACCATCCCCACTGTCAAACATGGTGGTGGCAGCATCATGGTTTGGGCCTGCTTTTCTTCAGCAGGGACAGGGAAGATGGTTAAAATTGATGGGAAGATGGATGGAGCCAAATACAGGACCATTCTGGAAGAAAACCTGATGGAGTCTGCAAAAGACCTGAGACTGGGACAGAGATTTGTCTTCCAACAATGATCCAAAACATAAAGCAAAATCTACAATGGAATGGTTCAAAAATAAACATATCCAGGTGTTAGAATGGCCAAGTCAAAGTCCAGACCTGAATCTAATCGAGAATCTGTGGAAAGAACTGAAAACTGCTGTTCACAAATGCTCTCCATCCAACCTCACTGAGCTCGAGCTGTTTTGCAAGGAGGAATGGGAAAAAATGTCAGTCTCTCGATGTGCAAAACTGATAGAGACATACCCCAAGCGACTTACAGCTGTAATCACAGCAAAAGGTGGCGCTACAAAGTATTAACTTAAGGGGGCTGAATAATTTTGCACGCCCAATTTTTCAGTTTTTGATTTGTTAAAAAAGTTTGAAATATCCAATAAATCTCGTTCCACTTCATGATTGTGTCCCACTTGTTGTTGATTCTTCACAAAAAAATACAGTTTTATATCTTTATGTTTGAAGCCTGAAATGTGGCAAAAGGTCGCAAAGTTCAATGGGGCCGAATACTTTCGCAAGGCACTGTATATATATATATATATATATATATACAGTATATTGTCCCTTGACTGTGGATTCCTGACATGCATGACTGAAGTTGCAGGCTGACTTTTTCCTAAATATCTTAACACATTTCAACTGAAATCTGTTTTGTTGTGAGATCGTCGGGTAGTATACAGTGATTTTCATTAAACATGCAACAGTGTAGTTCCTTAACAATTATGCATATATTACTGTAGGTGGATGGAAATTATCCAACCATTATGTAGAAGTGTTGAAATGATGTTGAATATAATAATAAACGACATTTATCAATCTGACTCCAATATCTGTGTCTCTATGATCTAGTCAAGGTAGCGAGCCTTGCGTCACCGATTAGTAGGCTATGACTTTAATTAACATTTCACCGTTATGCAATTATTCAGACGCCAGATAATTGGGGCAGGTAGCCTAGTGGTTAGAACGTTGTGCCAGTAACCAAAAGGTTGCTAAATCGAATCCCCGAGCTGACAAGGTAAAAAGATCTGTCGTTCTGTCCCTGACAAGGCAGTTAACCCACTAGACCGTCATTTTAAATAAGAATGTATTCGTAACTGACTTGCCTAGTTAAATACATTTGGAAGAGCTACCATAATGCGATTTCTCAATTCAACTAATAGTATTACATTATACATTACATACTACTCAGAGTAAGACAACATGTCTTCAATTCAGAATAATATATAAGAGAAAAAACAGTGTGAGATATTGCAAACAAATTCTCAAACAATTAACAAAAAATGTATCGTCCTTTTAACCAAATTCAAGCAGAAACTCACGCCCAATCCGAATTAACATTTCTTTGCACTTTGCTAGTTAATAAAAGACAGGAAAAAACATCCAGATTCTAATCAACTACATCTAAATGATAGAAGCGCACCCTGTGTCGCTCCTCTTTGAACAGTCTTCAGTCTGACGAACAAAATAAAAGTTCCGTTGTAACTAGCACTTACAGTACCATTAAAACGTTTAAAATGCGTGGCTCTTTATGAACTCATGAAACAATCCAAACATGACCATTTAATTCACACAGTAACAGATTTCACGATTTCCACTGCATCTTGGGAGCTAAACAAATTCACAAAAAATCTTCACATATCTCCAAAAGGGCCAGTTTGACGAGAATGTTCACTCTGACAGTGACGGGCGACTTGTGCCCTCTGCTGGCCAGAACTGGTAGCTAAATCTGAGTTCACAAACAGAATCAGGAAGCCCCCGTTGACAGAACACAAGCCACTCCTACTTCTTTGAAGAAACATTTGAAGGAAAACGAAACATAAAGCTATCTGGTACTCTTGCTATTTGTTGGTGTGTGTTTGAAAATGACAGAGGCAATGGATTCGATCAGTTGTTCTATCTGTCTGGATCTACTGAAGAATCCAGCGACTATTGCTTGTGGACACAGCTACTGTATGGGCTGTATTAACGGCTGCTTCGACCAGGATGATTCGAAGGTGGTCTAGCTGCCCCCAGTGTAAGGAAAGCTTCATCTCCAGGCCCGTTCTGTGGAAAAACACTATTCTGGCTGAATTGGTGGAGAAACTGAACAAGACAGAATAACTCCAAGCTTCTCCTCCTGCTCACTATTATGTTGGACCTGGAGATGTGGAGTGTGATTGCGGCATTGGGAGAGTGTGTCTGGCCTCTTACTGTGAGACCCACCTCCATCCTCACTGTGAAGTAGCTCCCTTAAAGAAACAAGCTGGTCAAAGCCTCCACACAACTACAGGAGAAGATCTGTTCTCATCATGACAAAATACTGGAGGTTTACTGCCGTACCGATCAGCATTGTAGCTGTTGTTTTTGTATGATGGACATAAAGGCCATGATACAGTGTCAGCTGCAGCAGAGAGGATTTAGAGACGGGTAAGAATGAAACTCTACTGTTAGATAGCACATATTTGCATTTAAACAGTCTAATAATAATTAATCTTGTTACCCTTGCCTCATAACTATAAGGAAATGTTTTGTCTACTACTGTGACACAACTGAAATGCCAAAGTACATACAGTAGATAAACATTCAATCACTGTTGCTAGGACTAAATTTGTCTTTGAGGAATACATTGCATCTCATTAAGTCCATGCAGGGCATAACATGTTTCAAACATGACATGCTTGAATACAAATAGTTGGAAAATTGAATTTTCTAGTTTTTGTAGAAATACAGAGTAGGATGTAATAAATGGCTAAATTAATTTCATATTTTTCTGCAGAAACAGTTCGGGGAGAACATCAAGAATCCCAGAATAAAATCCAGGATAGAGAGAAGGAGATACAGAAGCGGAGACAGGTTGTGAACTCTCTGAAGGTGAGTCTTGGGGTCATCTATATTTACATTATATATACATACATACAGTACATTCATTTATACATACATTTCCAGTCTGTCTGGGGTCCTGGTGAGAGCTAAGTGAATTGGCTGGTTGACATGGACCCTTCTACTCTCTTTGTGTGTGTCCAAACAGCGCTCTGCACTGGCAGCAGTGGAGGACAGTGAGAGGAGCTTTACTGAGCTGATCCGCTCCATTAAGAGAAGACGCTCTGAGGTAAAGGAGTTGATCAGATTCCAGGAGAAGGCTGAAGTGAGTCGGGCTTAAGGACTCCTGGAGCAGGAGGAGAGATGCTGAGCTGAGGAGAGATGCTGAGCTGAGGAGAGATGCTGAGCTGAAGTAGCTCTCACACACAGAGGATCACATCCATTTCCTCCAGGTGACATCACTCATTTAGATATACCTCACAAAATAATTTCCAAATGTCTATTTAGATTATTTTACCAATTAAATGTACTTGTATTACATTAACATCTAACTTTCTCAATACTTTCCCTTCTCTCTGTAGAGTTTCCAGTTTCTCTGTGTCTCTCCTGGATCTCAGGCCTTATCTCCTTTAAGCATTTGAAGACATCAGTCTCTGAACTGAAAGATCGACAACAAGACATCGACAACAAGACCAAGATATCTGATGACGGTTGGTAAAATGCATTTCAAGATTTTGCATAGAATAATACCTCACACTAACTGCATTACATACTACTAGACATAAAATAACTGCATGACATGTATTTGTGATAGGACCAAATGAATGTATAGATATGGGTAAAGTTTATCTAATGAAATGGCTGGTCATTTCATCAACCAATCCCCACATCTTCTAATAGCCCATCTCCCCTCTAGTTACCTGTATATTGTTTGATAGTGGACATGGATAACGTGGACCTGTGATACAGTATTTACTAGCCTGTCTGTCTCCACAGTGATTCAAGTTCAGATTGACCACCCTGCTGAGCCCAAGACTAGAGAGGAGTTCTTAGAATGTGAGTAAACACTGACTTTTAATTTAATTTTACCTTTATTTAACTAGGCAAGTCAGTTAAGAACAAATTCTTATTTTCAATGACGGCCTAGGAACAGTGGGTAGGGGCAGAACGGCAGATTTGTACCTTGTCAGCTCGGGGGTTTGAACTTGCAACCTTCCGGTTACTGCCGCCCCCCACACTAACAGACTTTTAATCAAGTGATTTTAACCACTTTATTTTTCATCTTCTCAGACTCCTGCCAGCTGACGTTGGATCCCAATACAGCACAACAGTACCCATGTCTGTCTGAGGAAAATAGAAAGGTGACCATTAGTTCTAAGGTTCAGTTATATCCTGATCATTCAGACAGATTTACCTTCTTTAAGCAGGTGCTGTGTAGAGAGGCTCTGTCTGGAGCCTGCTACTGGGAGTGGAGCGGGAAATGGGTTTGTATAGCTGTCTCATATAAAATAATCAGCAGGAAAGGAGATGGTAATGAGTGTTTGGGGGTAGTGATCAGTCTTGGAGGTTTGACTGCTAGACCTAGACCACAATGCAGGAACACTGTCCTTCTATAGCGTCTATGACAAAATGACCCTCCTCCACAGAGTCCAGGCCACATTCACTCAGCCATTCTATCTTGGGTTCATTTGCTGGATCATCTGAAGATACTGACACCTATTCAGTTACAAAGCTATTAGTCTGCTGGCCTTGTTGATACATGTACAGTAGGACAAAGATTGATTGACTGTGGCCGAAGTTTGACGTAAGATTGCAGATATCATAGAGTACAGACGGCATAGTTGCTTAATTTGCATTTACAGAGGGGTGAACAAAACCAAGTGTATATGAACGCATAATGAGACGTTCATGCACTGGAAGGAGTTCTTGACAGGTGAAACAGTCCAATCATCATTGAGTTCAGTTTATTCAGTGTCTGGTGGCACAACACTGCTGAACTATTTCAGGGGAAGAGACATTTGTACTTGATTGGGATGAGGTCGTTTGTCTTGGTTGCTACGCATTAAATGAGGAGTTAATTGGCTCATTTCATGAAGTGGAGCTTTGGTTCATGTTCACTGTACATTTGGTAGTTATTATTATTTGCCTAAATGTGTAGCTACACTGTACTTGCCTATAACTACTGTACCATGTTAATACACTGGTAATAGGGACACGTTGTAAAGTGAGACCGTTGTTTTTGTTCTAGTCCAATAAAACTGTGCCGATGATTTGTTGTGTTTTCTGTGTTACTATTCTCAGGGCAGCCTCTTGTTTGGAGTGGTTCAAGACCACGTAGATAACAAACAACAGAGGAGAGAAACATAACAAAAAAATGTCAAAGATAAAGGCAAATGTATGCAAAAAGTAAAGAAATGAATAAAGTAGCCAATTAGTGAAGCTGTCAAGAGTTGAGTTCTAGTACAATGCTTGAAATACAGCACTTAAAGCTGCTTCTTGTTCACTCCTCTCCATCCGTGCAGACACAGCAGCACGCTGGCTTGAAAATCCTTTGGAGAACCCAACGGACTGATCCTTTCTTGGGTCGGATGGAAACAACCTCTGTAAATACCAAGAAGGTGAAAACCTTTGGTTACAAACACTGACCAGTTAATGGGCTCTACTACACCAAGCTTTTAAGACCAAAGGCTTCGTTCTCTGTCAGTGTAACTCACCTGCTTTCACGTCCTCTCTGTCCTTCTCTTCCCCCCCGAGGTTGTCATTGGTTACCTCTACTGCTAAAAGTAGAACCCAATGCACTTCGGCTTCAGTTTGCTCCTCAATTCATGCACCTTAGTAGGAAAGAGAGGTAGCAGCAGTGATCCCTTCCCTTTGCATTGGTTACCTCTACAACAGTCTGCAGACAGAGAACACACGTGACCCGCTCTACGAGTGGATGGGGCAATGCGGGTCAGGTGGAGCCGATGGGCTGTGAAACCTACCAAAAGCTTGCTCAGAAGATTTTCCACGGGGAGGGGCTTGGCGGCGTGGGCTTCGAAATCTGCACCTCGTCCACCACTGTAGAGCAGATGAATTCTGCACTGCATCTCCAGCAGTTCCTTCTCCCCAGAAGTGACTGGATGGCAATGACGGCCGCAGCCCGGGAGAAGGGAGCTAAAAGTGGAGGGGCCTTGAGACCGGTGCCAGAGAGCTTCTGTCCTAGGACCAACACCATGCCCATGGCTAGGTCTCTCAGCATGATGGAATGTGCCTCTGAGCAACCTTCCTCCGGCTGGGGCCACAGGGCCAGGAACAGTCTGGGCTCCATGCCACCTGGGATTGACTAATCCAACTGGGGGACTATAGTGATGTGCAGTTAGCAAACAATTCGTTATATTTTAACATCTCTTTATACTGACTCGAGAGTCTGTTTAAAAAATAAATAAAAATCTGAGTGGCTCGTTCATTTTAGTAAATCGTTTGACCTGCTAGTGCAGGCCGCAATGAGTCCAACAGCAGGATTATAGACTCTCCTCCGGCTCAGATGTGCCCCGACCACCAACTGTCTATCATATGCACACAGGGAAATAGATCATGAGCATAGAGAAGAACTGATAATTGATCGCATGGTGCAAGAATGACCAATTAATTGATTGTTGAATGTTATGATGGACACAACAGCTTTGTAGAACCAAAACATACACAGCCTCTGTTCTACAAACTGGAACTCAAGAACGAATCGTTTGGGGGGGCTGCAGTTTGCGAACAACTTTGTGCTTATGTATTTTATAAGAGGCTATGACCAAAACCTGAACACTAGTAGTTGTACTAGCACCCCAGGGCTGTCTACCTCACACATCTCCACACGTCTTTTGTCAGCAGCAAAGATAGATTACACATCATGTTGTTTTGTCCACACCACAGTGCTACAGAACACCTGTTGTAGCCTCAGGCTAACAAGCCAGACAGATTCACGCACACAGTCATCCTCACTGTCTGTGATTCTAACCTGTAGACCAATGAGCTGAGAAACACGGGGGGTCAGTGATGTGTGGTTTTGTCATGGTCATGGAGGGAACTGTGAGTAGCCTACAAACACTTTGGATACAAACCACAACAGCTGTCTTCAAGATGACCAAGAATACGTCAAAGATGACTTCAAGAGGCAAGAAGTCAAGAGGCATACTTCTTCCTTTAAGCAGATGACTGAGTAATTCTGTAGTCAAATGCAGCATATGTATTGTGATGCTATAATGGTCTGGAGCCCCCAATACAAGCCCCATTTGGACAAACACACTTTTTCACCCATTGAAAGCTACTAAACTAGTGTATGTCTTCCTCAGTGGAAGCAGAATACGGAATACTAAACACCCCGTAATCCACAGTATCATCTCCGAAAGCTCAGGTCAAACAGCTTTGAACATCATTCCATACTGTATATTCTCATCGTTATACAGGTGAGCCAGACTGGCACAGCATGATTGGAATCCCTATGCCCACATTACTGTAATCACACCACATCAAGATGTGTTCCTCATGTATTCCACCCAGGACGGTACAAACTCATTTTTCAGTCATACTTGACATCGAGGAAGTTGTTATTCTAAGTAAATATAGGACTTGGTTGCTAGGGGCTACCACTGAATGAGCACCTGCTTTGCACATGTATAGCCTCACATAGGCAAACGCCTCTATAGCGCCTTGCGGTCAGATGCCGAGCAGTTACCATACCAAGCGCTGATGCAGCCAGTCAAGACACTCAATGGGGCAGCTGTAGATCTTTTTGAGGATAGTAGTCCACAATAAACTCCGTTGTCTTGCCCACGTTGAGGGAGAGGTTGTTGATCAGGGTCTATCTAGGAGTTTCACTGCAGGTCTGAGAGAAGTATATACAGTATGCAGTCAGAATGCAGTCAGGTCTATTATTCCTAATCCTAGCCTATATCTAACCTCATGCTGAACCAAGTAGGACCAGTGTGGGCATATGAATGTTGGATTTTGACTTATGAAACATGCTGTATTGTAATAGTTTTGAGGTGTCAACATGAAGAGATAAGACTACTGTCTAGCAAACAGAGATATGGCTGAATATCTACTCCTTTTTACCACAGCCCTATCAACAATATTCCTGATTCAAGTCAGAGTCCTTGTGTTCTGAATATAAATTGTTCCTTTGTACACAGAGATCATTTTTCAACACTCAATCTTCACATTCTCATTTGAATCCTCTGGGCAGATCTGGGTGGAAATGATTTCCTACTCATTTTAGTGTAATTTTAGTGTCTTGATTATTTATTGATACAGAGTCCTGCTGGACTCCATCTTGTTTCTTCTCCCAGATGCCCACATCCCCTTCTGAATACTGTTTATGTACTACAGGCCTTACATAATCACTATTAAACATTTACTAAGAGATGTTTTCAATTAGAGAGATAGAGAGATAGAGAGAGAGATAGAGAGAGAGAGAGAGAGAGAGAGAGAGAGAGAGAGAGAGAGAAAACATTTTATTGCGTTCATTATTATTGCCCATTTTTGATGTAATTTTGTCTGGTTCTATCTTGAGACCACTGGCTGCCAGTTATATCCTCCAACACAAAGAGACACACAGAGTTGGCATCACCATGGCAACTTCCCCCAAGCTCCAGAACATAAACTTCCATCAATGCAGCAAAGTGTTACAGACTCCACGAGGGGTCTATAGTTTGAGTGTGTGCTGAGAGAGAAGAGTCCAATGAGAGCTTTAAAGGCCAGAGAAGTACATGTCAGAGTGATGAATGGCATTTAGGAGGGCCCCACTCAGATGCCCATCCATACAATAGAGAGAGACACTGACGCACTACCTGGGATCAACAGCCCTGACAATGACTGTGTGTGTTTGTGTGTGTGTGTATGTGTGGGAGGGGCGGTGCTGTCTGTCTGTCTGTCTGTCTGTCTGTCTGTCTGTCTGTCTGTCTGTCTGTCTGCTTGTTTGTTTGTTTCCGAACTTGCCAAATAATCCAACAATAGACCTTATCCTAATTCTACTATTACTATAGTGCACTAATGCCCCCAACACATTCCTTCATTCACTGTGAATTACATCTGTCAGGCAGCTAAAACTGCATTGACCCTGAAATGAAGGACAGGGTCATTGGGCTGGCATCCTTATATAGTAAATACAGAGTGAATAAGAGGCGAGAGATGAGGATGGTCTGAGGAGGTCTTTTTGTTGGACACAAATGTCGGCCAGAGGTCACTCAATGTATCGGGTCTCAGAATAGAACAGTACCCCGCCACTGAGATGTGTTTATTTTGCGTCTGTCTGCAACTCCTCGTGTCTGAAAATCATGTTATGACTCTTTGGCCAATTTGCTCTTTCTCCATCCCCCATCCTCCATCCCTCATCCCCCATCCCCCATCCTCCATCCCTCATCCCCCATCCCTCATCCCCATCCCCCAACCTCCATCCCTCATCCCCATCCTCCATACCTCATCCCCCATCCCCCATCCTTCATCCCCCATCCTCCATTCTCCTTCCCTCATCCCCCATCCCTCATCCCCATCCCCCATCCCTCATCCCCCATCCTCCATTCTCCTTCCCTCATCCCCCATCCTCCATTCCCCTTCCCTCATCCTCCATCCCCCACCCTCCATCCCCCATCCTCCATTCTCCTTCCCTCATCCCCCATCCTCCATTCCCCTTCCCTCATCCTCCATCCCCCACCCTCCATCCCTCATCCTCCATCCTCATCCCCCATCCTCCCATTTCCCACTAACGATGTCTATGTACAGTGCATTCGGAAAGTATTCAGACCTGTCACGCCCTGACCTTAGAGAGCCTTTTTATGTCTCTATTTTGGTTTGGTCAGGGTGTGATTTGGGTGGGCATACTATGTTCTGATTTCTATGTTTGTGTATCTATGTTTTGGCCGGGAATGGTTCTCAATCAGGCACAGCTGTCTATCGTTGTCTCTGATTGGGAATCATACTTAGGCAGCCTTTTCCCCTTTTGTTATTGTGGGAAGTTATCTTTGTTAGTGGCACTATAGCCCTTGTAAGCTTCACGGTCGTTTCTTTGTTTCTCGTTTTGTTTTTGTTTTGTTTCATTCAAATAAAGAGAAATGTACGCTCACCACGCTGCGCTTTGGTCCAGTCATTTCCAGGAGGACGCCCGTGACAAGACCACTTGACTTTTTCCACATTTTGTTACATCACAGCCTTATTCTAACATGGATGAAATCATTTTTTCCCCTCATCAATCTACACACAATACCCCATAATGATAAAGCAAAAACAGGTTTTTAGAAATTTTTGCAACTGTATAAAAAATAAAAAACTGAACTATATTTACATAAGTATTCAGACCCTTTACTCAGTATTTTGTTGAAGCACCCTTGGCGGCAATGACAGACTTGAGTCTTCTTCGGTATGACGCTACAAGCTTGGGGAGTTTCCTATTCTTCTCTGCATATTCTCTCAAGCTCTGTCAGTTTGGATGGTGAGCATCAGCTATTTTCAGGTCTCTCCAGAGATGTTCGATCGGGTTCAAGTCCGGGCTCTGGCTGGGTCACTCAAGGACATTCAGAGACTTGTCCCAAAGCCACTCCTGCGTTGTCTTGGCTGTGTGCTTAGGGTCATTGTCCTGTTGGAAGGTGAATATTCAACACTGTCTGAGGTCATGAGTGCTCTGGAGCAGGTTTTCATTGGTCCTGACTAGTCTCACAGTCCCTGCCGCTGAAAAACATCCCCACAGCATGATGCTGCCACCACCATGCTTCACCATAAGGATGGTTTTGGCCAGGTGATAAGCGGTGCCTGGTTTCCTCCAGACGTGATGCTTGACATTCAGGCCAAAGAGTTCAATCTTGGTTTCATCAGACCAGAGAATCTTGTTTATCACGGTCTGACCATCGTTTAGGTGTGTTTTTGGCAAACTCCAAGCTGGTTGTCATGTGCCTTTTCCTGAGGAGTGGCTTCTGTCTGGCCACTCTACCATAAAGGCCTGATTTGTGGAGTGCTGCAGAGATGGTTGTCCTTCTGGAAGGTTCTCCCATCTCCACAGAGGAACTCTGAAGCTCTGTCAGAGTGACCATCGGGTTCTTGGTCACCTCCCTGAACAAGGCCCTTCTCCCCCGATTGCTCAGTTTTGCCAGGCGGCCAGCTATAGGAAGAGTCTTGGTGGTCCAAACTTCTTATATTTAAGAATGATGTAGGCCACTGTGTTTTTGGATATCTTTAATGCTGCAGAAATTTGTTGGTACCCCTCTCCATATCTGTGCCTAGACACAATCCTGTCTCAGAGCTCTATGGACAATTCCTTCGACCTCGTGGCTTGGTTTTTGCTCTAACATGCACTGTCAACTGTGGGCCCTTAAATAGACAGGTGTGTGCCTTTCCAAATCATGTCCAATCAATTGAATTATACCACAGGTGGACTCCAATCAAGTTGTAGAAACATCTCAAGGATAATCAATGGAAACAGGATGCACCTGAGCTCAATTTGGAGTCTCATAGCAAAGAGTGTGAATACTTAGGTAAATAAGGTATTTCAAATTTTTTATATTTAATACATTTGCAAAAATGTCTATAAAACCTGTTTTCACATTGTCATTATTGGGTATTGTGTGTAGATTGATGAGTCAATTATTTTAAATAATCAATTTTAGAATAAGGTTGTAATGTAACAAAATTTGAAAAAAGTGAAGGGAATACTTTCCGAATGCGCTGTATATCTACCAAGTGAACACTGTCTGATCCTTCTAATCGTCCTTACATCTCCGGGGGATGTCTTCTTCAGGAGGAGCACTTTAATACAATCATTGGTTAGGCTATTTTGTGCGACCTGCTGGAGCCAATTAAGTGTCCCATCAGGCCGACATCGTCCAATCAATGAGGTCTTGTTCTCCGAAAGTCCTAGTTTACATTGTCTGGTTTTCTAAGAGATTGGAACACGCTGCATGTTCCAATATCGATTCCAACATAACTCTATGAAATAGATGCAAATATAGTGTAATATCAACTTTACTCTCCA
Organism: Oncorhynchus mykiss; assembly: GCF_013265735.2. Lineage (NCBI taxonomy): Eukaryota > Metazoa > Chordata > Actinopteri > Salmoniformes > Salmonidae > Oncorhynchus > Oncorhynchus mykiss. Next base: position 53,242,048 of record NC_048583.1, on the reverse strand, counting down.
CTATATCAGGATAAGGTAAGACCCAGTTGCAGACCGTCTCGAAATAACAATGTTTATTACAGCAACAGAGGCCAGGTACAGGACGGCAGGCAGGCAGGCTCAGGATCAGGGGCAGGCAGAGGGGTTCAGGATCAGGACAGGCAACGGTCAAAAACCAGGAGGGTGAGAAAAAGAGGCTGGGAAAAAACAGGAGCTGACATGACAAACAAGACGAACTGGCAACAGACAAACAGAGAACACAGGTATAAGTACACAGGGGATAATGGGGAAGATGGGCGACACCTGGAGGGGGGTGGAGACAAGCAAAGACAGGTGAAACAGATCAGGGCATGACAGGACCCCCCCACCCCCCTCTAGCCTCTAGGGGCGCCACCTGGCATCCTACCTGGAAGCATACCTGGTTGACTGTGGTGCCGGCAGTGGAAGTCGGCGATGAGGGCTGGGTCCTGGATGTCTCTAGTGGGGAGATGTCTCTAGCACCTCTCCTCCGGGCCATAACCCTCCCAGTCAACCAGGTAACCCTGCCCGTGGTCGAACCCTCAGGAGGCGTCTCACCGCGTACGACAGATGGCCATCGACGACAGGGGGAGGAGGAAATGGAAATGGAAGACAAAGGACTGTGAGACATGGGCTTAATACGGGACACATGAAAGGTGGGGTTGTTACGTTCCCCAGTTTATGTGTTGTAGTTTGTGTATTTGCATGTGTTTTATTTCAGGAAATGGCTTCCTGAAATCCCTCAAGCAGCTGATTGGTCGACTCCAGGGCTAATTGGAGAGCTGACCCCGCCCCCTCGTCAAGACACAGCTGTCTCCAATTACCCATTTGTTCTGAAGCTATATAAAAGCCAGTGTTCTGTTCAGGAGATTTTGCTAGAGAGATTTTGGAGGTAGGGATTGCTGAGAGAGATTTTGCTAGAGAGATTTTGGAGGTAGGGATTGCTGAGAGAGATTTTGCTAGAGAGATTTTGGAGGTAGGGATTACAGAGAGATTTGCTGGGAGGTCATTGCAAAGCGATTGTTTGTGATAGAGATTTTTGCTTGGAGGTCATTGCAGAGAGATTTTGCTAGAGGTTGATTTTGATGGGAGTTCATTGCTGGGAAGTTGGTATGTTTTGTGAGTTTGTTGCTCAGATAGAGCTTATTTGATGTACTTTGTTTCTTAGTTTGTTTGTGAAATTGTTTAATATTCTGTTTCATTTGTTCCCAGGGGGGAAGGGGAAGGCACCTTGGGAGTGCTTAGGCAAGAGGCCCGCGGGCATACATATACCCGTAGTATATTCACAGTCTAGGCACACTAGGTAAGACCTGGGCGGACCACCCCCTGTATTTTGGTTAGGGCACCAGGTGGTGCTAAATTAGGTAAGTAGTGGGTAGGCAGGTAAGATAGGAGAAGGGGGGGGGGGGGGCTTTGAGATTTACTTTCTTTGCTTTGGTTCCGTCCAGCCCCTTTTCCCCATATTACCGTGTAAAGGAATAAAGTCCTTGTAAACGGTACCACATTCTGCCTGTTGTCATCCTTACTCGCACCTACAGTCCATACCTTTTTCACTTCACGGAGAGTTTAGTTGTAGCAGGGTGTTGCGTTCCCTCTTCATAGAGGCGTGCGTAACAGAGTGTATACGAAGGGCACGGGCAACAGAAGACGAACAGCGGAAGGGCTAATGATCTTGGAGATGGGGAAAGGGCCGATGAACCAGGGGGACAGTTTGCGTGACTCCACCCGGAGGGGCAGATGCCAGGTGGAGAGCCATACCTTCTGCCCGAGATGATACCGAGGAGCCGGGATCTGATGGCGATCCGCTTGACATCAATACCTGGAGGTGGTCTTGAGGAGGGCCGACCGTGACAAAGTCCAGGGAGATGTGAGACTAGGGACGGTGGGGGACAAGCACAGGTTGGAGGAGACCAGCCAGAGCTTGCCAAAGAGTCTTGTTCTGTGCACAAACAGTGACGAATGTGGACACGTCCGGGACCACGATAGGCCACCAAAAGCGCTGTCGCACAAAGGCCAAGGTCCAATGAGCACCCGGGTGGCAGGCCAGCCTGGAGGAGTGCGCCCACTCCAGGACCGCGGAGCAGACAGTGTCGGGAACGAACATCCTGTTATCAGCCCCCACCCACCGCGCGGTTTGGCTGGGAACGCTGCACCTCACCGACCTGCTTCCATATTCCCCAGGTGAGTGCCGTCGCCAGGCATGAGGTGGGAAGGATGGTTCCGGGGTAGTAGTCATGGGGTTATAGCGGCTGGACAGTGCATCCGGCTTGACATTCTTAGATCCCGGCTGGTACGAGAGGGAGAAGTTGAACCGTGTGAACAGCAGGGCCCATCTAGCTTGCCTGGAGTTGAGGCGCTTGGCAGTGCGGAGATATTCCAGGTTCTTGTGGTCAGTCGACACGATGAACAGATGTTCCGCCCCCTCCAGTTAGTGCCTCCATTCCTAACGCCATCTTCACCGCAAGAAGCTCATGATTCCCCATGTCATAGTGCCTTTCCATGACATTGAGGCAATGGGAGAAGAAGGCGCAGGGATGTAGCTTGAGGTCAAGGGCAGAACTCTTCGGACGTCGGAGTGGACAGCCCACACTCTGTTGTCCGAAACATCGGCCTCCACCACGAACTGACAGGATGGGTCCGGATGAACCAGGATGGGAGCTGTGGTGAAGCGATGTTTGAGGTCCAGGAACACCCGGTCAGTAGCTGGGGACCACGTGAACGGTCCCTGGCGATAGAAATTGGCGAACCCCAGGAAACAGCTCTCACCTTCTCCGCCTTCACAAACAGCTGATTCTCCAGAAGGTGTTGAAGGACCTGCCGGACGTGGAGCATGGGTTCTTGAGGGGAGTGGGAGAAGACCAAGATGTCATCAATGTAGACGAAGACGAACCGGTTCAACATGTCGCGGAGAACATCATTCACCAGAGCCTGGAACACAGCAGGGGCATTGGTGAGGCCAAAGGGCATGACCAGACACTCGCAGTGGCACCTGCCGTGTTGAAGGCGTTCTTCCACTCATCCCCCTCTCTTATCCACACCAGGTGGTAGGCGTTCCGTAGATCCAGCTTGGAAAACACAGTGGCCCCCTGGAGTGGCTTAAAGGCCGAGGATATGAGTGGTAGCGGGTAATAAGTCTTAACCGTAATGTCATTGAGTCCCCGGTGGTCAATGCATGGGCGCAGGGTCTTGTACTTTTTCTCCACGAAGAAGCCTGTGCGGGCGGGAGAGGGATGGATAAATCCATGAGCTAGGGAGTCCCCAATGTAGGTATCCATAGCCTTGGTCTCCGGTCCCGACAGAGAGTACAGACATCCCCGGGGCAGTGTGGTGCTAGGGAGAAGGTCAATCCCGCAGTCATAGGGTCGGTGGGGTGGAGACGACGTGGCCCTGGCCTTGCTGAACACCTCCCGGAGGTCCTGGTACTCTGCGGGAATGACAGAGAGGTCTGGGGCACCTTCCGAGCCCCCAGGCGTCCCGGGGCAGGTTGTGCTGACTTCAGGCAATGGGGGTGGCAGAACGGGCTCCAGCCCATGATGGCACCAGTAGACCAGTTAATGAGGGGATTGTGTCGTTGGAGCCAGGAGAATCCCAATACCACGGATGAGCAGGAACTGGATAGCTTCGCTGTGGTTCCCAGACACCCGTAGGTAGATGGGAGTGGTGTTGTGGCTGTCCAGCACTCTAGGTCCATGGGAATGGAGAGGGGATGTTCAGCTCGGACCCCAGGGTAGCGCCCAAAAAACTCTCATCAGCCCCAGAGTCAAAGAGAACCCGAAGAGATTTGGACTGGTCTCCCCACAGAAGAATGGCATGAAAAGGGGTGCAAGCAGGGGAAGCAGGAACGTTCTCCATATGGCCCACCAGAGTCCTTGCCCCTACCGGTGAGCCTGGCTTCTTTAGAGGACAAGAGGACACAAAATTACGAAGTGTCCCGCAATATTGACAACTCTTTGTGTCGATGCTGTATTGCCATTCTGCTGGCGACAGCCCAGCTATGACAAGTGGCATAGGCTCAGGAAGCGGTGACTCGGCCGTCTTCGGCAGCCCAAGAGCTATATCTGTTCTAAGTTCTACATTTTCTAAATGGGGCATGCTTATTTAAGATGATGAGGGAAGCACTTTTAAAGAGAAACCAGGCATCCTCTACTGACGGGATGAGGTTAATATCCTTCCAGGATACCCAGGCCAGGTCTATTAGAAAGGCCTACTCGCTGAAGTGTTTTAGGGAGCGTTTGACAGTGATGAGGGGTGGTCGTTTGACCGCGGACCCATTACGGACGCAGGCAATGAGGCAGTGATCACTGAGATCCTGGTTGAAGACAGCAGAGTTGTATTTGGAGGTCAAGTTGGTCAGGATGATATCTAAGAGGGTGACCATGGTTATGAATTTAGGCTTGTACCTGGTAGGTTCCTTGATAATTTGTGTGAGATTGAGGGCATCTAGCTTAGATTGTAGGACGGCCGGGATGTTAAGCAGGTCCCAGTTTAGGTCACCTAACAGTATGAACTCTAAAGATAGATGGGGGGGGCGATCAATTCATATATGGTGTCCAGGGCACAGCTGGGGGCTGAAGGGGGTCTATAACAAGCGGCAAAGCTGAGAGACTTGTTTCTGGAAAGATTATATCAGCCTCACACTGGCCCAGGCTACAGACATACCTGAAATACACCACCATCGATTTCCCACACGGACACCACATTTGAAGAAAATGGTTAAGTGCATGCATACACCTCCTATTTTTGTGAAGGAAAACAAAACCCTTTTAGCTTTTTGCTTCTTAGGCAGAAGGAAGGGACCGTCAGTATTCACTTTCCTTGTGCCTGACCTCATGTCCCCTCTCTCTTTCTATTTCTCTATCTCTCTGTCTTTCCCTCTCTCACGCCTTTCTCTCTCCCTTCCCCTTCTCCCTCCTTCTCTTCACCCCCCCCCCCCCTCTCTCTCTCCCTCCTTCCCTCTTGCACCTTAGAAATAGCCTTGTTAATTCAATAACAAAACAAATGCCTGTACTCTAGCTCTTCCTGGAAGCCCGATTCTCTCCCTGCCACAGCAGAGAAGCAGCATAATTTCAGATTCATTGCATTGCGGGTGCTGTTGCTGCCATGTGGGAATGTGAATTCATGCCCTGGAGGAATGGGAAGAAGATAATGTGACCCTCTGCTGAGGGGAAAACAGCTCATAATAATGTCTGGAACAGAGCAAATGGAATGGCATCAAACACCTGGAAACCATGTGTTTGATGTATTTGATAGCATTCTACTGATTCCTCTCCAGTCATTACCACAAGCCCGTTCTACCCAATTAAGGTACCGCCAAACTCCTGTGATGCCAACCACCCCAGAAAACACGTTCCCTTATTATCCTGATTCCCCGGAGTGGAGATAATGACCACCCCAGAAACGACTTAACCACTAGCAAGCACTGCAGTAGCCACACTATAGATGCAGGCTGGGTGGGAGGGGAGTGAATGTGAGTGAGCAGACCCAAATTTAAGGAGGCACCTTTACCTTCCCTAAAATCACCCGTGATTGTCCTTAATTACTCAAAGTAGCATCTCCTGCTGACTTTTATGGACTGTTTTTCTGAGTTTTCTGACTATTTACTACAACATCACAAATGATGTGTATAGCTGGGTGGCCTGGGGCTGTAAATACCGGTCTGCAGTTACGTGAACTGATTAGGATAAAACAACAGAGTAATACTTTTTTATTCAAGGTGACTTACAGAGCTTGGCTGGTGGCGAAGAGGTCGCTGGTTTGACTTGGTGGGAGACCTGTGGATGTGCCCTTGGGCGGGGAGCTTGACCCCTGGTTCCTCCTGTGGTTCTCTTTGGATGGGAGTGTCTGCTAGATGACTGAATGTAATGTAAATGAGCGGCTTCAATGCAGGTAGACTGTTTGATTTCAAATTCAATAAAACAGTAATATAAAGTGACTTACAATAGGGTCAATATTACAATACTCCTGTGGCTTATTATACTGGATCTTTATCTTATTATCCTGAATATTTATATTGCCTCTTGTGTGTTAATCCTTTCATTATAGCTTTAGCCTGATAAAGACTAGGTCTGGTAATGCAGGCTGTTGTGTTTTGTTGCTATAATAGATTCTAGTGGATGCTACAATACTACTCTTGTTACCTTTTTTCTTTCATACATTGGCCTAATAGTTCAGCTAATACAGTATCTGTGGTATTCTGCAAAGCACTGACATTTTGTCCAATGTTAAAATAGTTATTATATCTCATCTTCTCCCTCTCCAAGATGGATCGAGGTTTCAGCCCTGTCACACAATATCAATCATTGAAGACTTGCTTTTATGTGATTGACACAGCCATAAAGGCAATCATATTTTTTCATCAACATTACTGAGCATGAGGGCTTGCTTTTACCAACACTCCAACCCCTCAGTCTGATTGAACTCACCTGTCTACATCTATGAAATCTCCACTGAGGATAGACTTTAAGTTCATATGCTGGGTTAGCATCCTCAGGCAATGCTAGTGATGGGAGGATTGTGGCTAACGGTTAATTTAAGCAATACCCAGCAGCAGGACCACCACTGTCCTCCCGATTCAAATGAATGAACAACATGCCCCAGAGATACACTTTTATCTTCCACATCTGTCCATCTCAACAGATCTCTCTCTTTTATACAACAGTTCAAATGCATCTCTGTCTTCTTCTACTTTTGTAGTGCCAGTAGTGAGGCTTTCTGGGAAGTTCACCACTTAGGAGGGGGGTTTACAGAACTGTCAGTGTTCTGACATGGATTTATAGTTCTTGAGAGACACTGATTCAGTCCAGGCTTAAAAAGCAATTCGCTCACAAACGGTTACCCAGGGTTATACTCAATTAAGGTGATAGGAGTCGGCAGCCATGCTTGTAGCCGGCTAGCCCTCTCCAAAGTCTTATCCATTTCAGCCAGCTAAGAGAATATGAAAAGGTCTGCCCTCTGGGACCCAAGTACTTCTACTGAAATACAGCATATGCTGGAAATGGGTTTGATGTTGAAAGTGGGACAGAGGAATGTGCTATATTGCATCCTCTGCTACATGAGCAGACTAGAGTGCTCTGGCACAACGTGCCTGTCACCACTGCCTGTCATCTCTGATATATTACTCAGTGAGTAAAAGTGCCCCCATCCAAATGACAACAAAGGGACTAATAAGGAGAGAGAACGGAGGTACCTTCCACCTCCCTCCGCCTCCATTTATTAATCTCATAAAGCGACGGGTCTCGTCTGTCAAGAATGTTGAGTTGCATCTTATAAAATGCAACCTCAGAATGAAAAATGTGTTCCCAAGCTGTTCCCATGCAAGACAAGAAGGTGTCAATCATCAAATAACTCTATATGAGATTTCCATAAATGACAAATAAAATGACTCTTTGTTTGTGTTTTACAACCATAAAGCAACAGCAAATAATGGTTCAGAGACATACGCAAGGTTACATGAATCCTTTTCAGCTTCATTACTCTGTGTATTATTGATAATATTGTCAGCATTTCAGATGCGTTACAATTACCAAATCTATTGCCGAAACACTACCAGTTTACCAAATATATATCACTGTTCCAAATTCGTTTCTATATTATTTAGTGTATTGTAGCTAAGGAACAGGTGCTACTTAGTTGGTTGCATTCCAGGGTTTGCGATTGAGTGAGAGGATTCCCTGGGTGGGGGTTAGGACGTGATGAGGTGTGGGGGTGGGGTGTGGAGACCAGGAGATGATGAGGAGGGTTGGCATGTTCCCTGTCAGAGAAAATGAAAGGACTGAGACACCCTATATGCCTGGGCAGGGTTGGGGAGTATCTGATTACATGTAATCGCTTAAATGTAATCATATTACAAAAAAATGTGCCCATGAGCAGTTACATGACCAGCAAAAATAATATAATCAGATTACAGATACTTTAGAAAAACTTGATTACTTTTAAATTCAGAAAGGATGTTTGCGAAAAAATAAATGATAACTTTCTTTTTCATAATGACATTCAGTTTAGCATTGAAAAAAGCATAAAGTTTAAGATTGTTCCACCTGAAAGTGTGACCACAAGTCTGACCACAAGTCAGAGACCACTATGATGACACACCAAATGCATGTTTTTTTTTTGTCTTCTCATGCCGCTTAAGGGGAAAGTAATCCAAAAGTAACTGAAAGTCATCAGATTACATTATTGAGTTTAGGTAATCCAAAAGTTGCATTACTGATTACAATTTTGGACAGGTAACTAGTAACTGTAACGGATTACATTTAGAAAGTCGCCTACCCAAGCCTGTGTCTGTGCTTGTGGGAACTAATCCTTCGGGAAATCATAATGACTATACCATTTAGACATTACTCCAGGAAGATGTCATTGGTAGTCTATTGCACACTTCCTAATGTTCAGGTCTTTAGAGATGCTTTTAATTAGGTGTTTTTAAGCGGTAAATCAATAGCTTGATGTCCTTGATCTTTTCAAGGTTGGACAACAAGAGTCCTACTGCATCTCACCTTTCAAAATAGCCATCTCTGTTTATTTACTTATCGTCACAGTTAGTGTAATGACAATATTGACAATGATAAGAAGAGGTATTGGGGATTAATAATTATGTTATAAGTATGAGTAAGAAGATGCCAGCTGGTCTGTTGATGAAACTAGCAGGCAAGAGTGAAAGGTGCAAAGTATTTGACAGTGATGAGCCGATGACATCACATTTCATGCACCACCATCTGTGAGTTATAAAAAGCTCATAGAAGAGGATTTGTTCCAATTGTGAGAGAGGAATTGGCTTGTTACAGAGAACCACTCCCCTCCCCCATCTTCCATTTCCCTCAGTATAGTTCCATTGTCCTACTGTAGACCAAAAAGAGCCTGAGAGACCATTCAATTCATGCCTGCATTCAGTCCATTTGTCTAACAAGCATTGGTTTAGTGTGCCCACAAAACAACATCTTTCGGAAAGGCCAACAAAATTGACTGTGCCAGAGTAACTAGGCATTCTTATTTATGGCAATTGCGCCCTCTTCATGTTAATCCACAAGAGACAATACCAAATCAGAGCACGTACTGGAATGTTATATTCTTCAGATCGAACATCAGCTTGCTCAAATCCTGTTTGAAAGTGGAAAATGATTTGCGTGGTTCTTTCACCTGCTACTTGCACAACCCTGCGAAGGAATAAAGCCCCGGCAGTGGAATTAGGAAAAAATGACATTACAACCATCTAGATCATTGCTTTGGCATGATGTTCGTTTCCCATAACAAGGAAGTGCCAAGTCAATGAAACTTAATTGGATGTGTGGGGTTTCTCTGACCAGAATCAGAAGACGGAATGTACCAGAACCCCACCCCATGGGTCGGCCTTTGCAATGTAGGACATAATGGTAATCATGAACATCCAAGAGACCTTTAATACAGAATTATGTCTGCTTTGGGCTACTGTCCTCTGTGTCTGCAGCTGTCTTTGGATCCTGGATCCTGTGTAAGAAATACTCCATATCGTATGAATGTGAATTATGTATCTCTACACTGTAGTGTGATTATCCTGAAAGAAGAAAGCCGTTTGGCATATTCTACGTCAAATGAAATGCAGAATCAAGGGATTGTTGGACTTGTGTTAGGTGCATTTCAAATTCTAATTTCAAAGAAGTTCTCCTCCCGCAGTGCCAATACCTTTATGTCATGCATTGATATCTGCAGTAACAAACACAGTTGGCTTTCCGAGTTGATATTCACTGCGTCTGATATTCTGATTATTCTCTGTCCAGCAGAGGATGTCCACTGACGAATAAACAGTCTTATTTTCAGTTTATTAGGCAGACTGACAGTTTCTGATTTCGAAGCGCTTCGTTTTTTTCGTTTTTTAAATTTTTTTAATTTAACTTTTATTTATACAGGTTTTTCTCATTGAGATAAAATATTTTTTTCAAGGGAGACCTGGTCCAACAGCAGCAGGGGGAACAACGTTTCAGACAAAACAACTTACATCCACTAACACAACATGAACAAAACTATAGACACACACAGTACAACAATGACATATAATGTAAAGAAACACAAATGTCATAACTAAAAAACAGCTGTCCTAAAGACAATTACACTCTTCTATGATATTTACACCAACTGTTTAAACTCCACCAATGTGACTAGATCATCAAATTGGCAACAACTCGGCTGTAGAAACCAACAACAAAACATTGAGGCATTTCAATATGGATACTGGTTTTAATCCAAGACTATATGTACATCCCACTGGGCGACTACATTGAACCAACTTGGAATAGACGTTGAATTGACGTCTGTGCCTAGTGGAATGTTATGTTGGCTAAAAGAAAAGTCTGTCCTTGAGTTTCATTTTCAAACTTTCGATGGGCACAGGGATAGATAATCATCCAAGGCCCAGAGTTTCCCAGTCAGGTCATGTGGTCAGGAGAACCCCGAGCCCATACAGAGAGGAGTGAATGATGATCCTTTCAACCACATCCCACAGTGTGACCATGTGCAACAATGTGAAAACATGTTAATAATCAAGGTGGGATGTGGCCTCAGTGCCGTAACTCTGGCTGGCAGATGTTCATTGGGAGTGAGGGTCAGCCCGAGCCTCCACACTATCAACTAGTTCATTTAGCAGCATGTTGAGAGGCGTTGCCCAGCTAAAATAATGTGTTGGGGGTACTGAACACAGCCCAGTGTTGTGATTTAAAAGCTGCCCAGGGTCCCAGCCTGCCGCTGGGTCTCTATTTATAAATGGTGTTGGGGGTACTGAACACAGCCCAGTGTTGTGATTTAAAAGCTGCCCAGGGTTCCAGCCTGCCGCTGGGTCTCTATTTATAAATGGTGGTGGCCCTGCCGGGGTTGAATGAACCAGGGAACATCAGCAGATTCTTCATCACAAAGCCTAGAAAAAACACAAGCCTACTGGGTGGGAGCTGAGTGAATCGCTCCTTGAAGCTCCCTCTGAAAACTACAGCGTGGGAGAGACTTTTTTTTATTGTTTATTTTTTATTTTTTTTACTTCTCAACAATGTTTTGGAAGCAATATGAAAGTTTAATATCTATTTCTGGCTGTACTTTCTAAAAAACAAGTGAGTGTTTCCTCCCATGAGGATACTCTGCTCACTGTATCATGGCAGTACTAATATGACTAGATATAATTGGTGTATGCTTTTCTAGTAGAGTGCACAGAGATAGAGATAGTAATCCTCCACTAAATTATCATTTTAATTAGTCTTTTGTTCCGACGCAGCAGGGTGCAACGCTAGCATCGCCATAGTAGAAACACCTTGTCAGTGTTAACATTAGTTGTATGAATGCTTCTTAAAATGGGAGCCTGCCTTCCCTCCATGACCAAAGGTGGACAGAGAGAGGAGGCAGGAAACATGATGAGGAAGTGAACTGGAAGTGATCCTCATGTCATAAGAACCAAGTGTTCAAGTCTCTGTCTCGGTCTGCCTTCCTGCCTATCTGTCTGTCTGTCTGTCTCTCTATTGGTCTTTCCTTCTCTCTACATCTCTCTCAATCCGTCTCGTTCTCCTCTTGGTGAATTAGGCCTACTGAAATGACAGAAGGAGTCAATCAGGATTAAGGCTTTTACATTACAAAGTGTACCTGCTCTCTGGAGCCCTACAGGAAGAAAGCAAGTGCTACAGGAAGTTAGTGTTATCATACATTCTACAATAAAATAATAATGAAACGAGAGAGAAATAGACATATTTTTTAAACTACTATTTTCTCATATGACAGGCAGGATTGTTTGATGTAGCAACGTCAAAAGAAGGCTCTTCTGATAAAGACTTAAATATGCATGTTCTGTATTTAACACTGTATTCAAAGAGCTCATGTTTTCCCCAAACATAAAAAGTAGCTACATTTTTAACCATCAAACAGCATGGAAAATACGGTGATATAGCCTAACCCAAATGCACCATAAAATAATTAATAATGCACTCTCTAGTGACTTTCCAAGACTTTGAATGTCAAGCTGTTGCTAATAATTATTTTATTTCATTTTATAGTCCATTTAGGTGGCAGCTAGCCTTGCGCAGTGGTTCCCGACCTTTTTCGAGTTACTGTACCACCAACTGAATTTTGCCCTGCCTGGAGTACTTCTGAAGTACCCCCTCACGTGCATTTTACCAGTAGGTCTATGGTGTCATGAGTCTTCTCAAGTACTCCCTGTTTATAGGCCAAGTACCCCCAGGGGACCTAGTACACCTGGTTGGGAACCACTGGCCTAGTGGTTAAGTGTTGGACCATTCACCAAAAGGTCACTGGTTTGAATCTCTGAGCCCACTAAGTGAAAAACCTGTCAATAGGTACTTAGTTTCTCCTGTAAATTGCTCTGGATAAGAGCATCTGATAAATGACAAAAATGGAATTGACTGAAGTAGGTCAAAACAATAAATGAACTGTAGTTTAATGTGCGTAGGAATTAAGAAAATAGATCTTAGTCTGACACAGTTTAATCTTAAAATTGATGGAAACATAATAATAAACAGATTCAGAATTATTTATATAGGCTATTTCATGAGTTTTGATCTACCTTAAAAAACCTCTGGATGCCGCTGTAATGATGACAGAGACCACGCCTTCCATCGACTCTGATTGGGTCAAATTGACCAGCTGGGGATCTCCATTGGATCGTGCACATCCATTGAATCCCTCCTTCACCTTTGTCAATTTCTGAGCTTGCATTAGAACGCCTCGTTGTTTCCCACGCTTGGAAAGAAGTTAACAGGCTTTATTTGAGGTTCGGAAGAGAGAGGGCACCTACAGAAGAGAAAATAATAGAAGCTTAATCTTTTTGGATTTCCCTGCAAGTCGAGTGGGACCCGCCAAATTGACGGGGAAGAGCAGTGACCGCGACCCATCTGGAATCGGAAAGGCTACCGCAGCGACTGTTACAATCAGGCGCGCAACATTGTTGCAGTGTGACTGCTCGAGCGCGAACAAGGGAATAACACACATCTAGCAATGGTTTACATGAGAGCATTTTATCAGACTTTTATATTATTGTAAACGTAAACTTCGAATTAAATCCCGGGTGTTTAACAGGAAGGAATACAATATATTTTCTAAAAGAATAAAGTATGCCGGACCAAATTACAGTGTCCGAGTTCATGGCGGAGACAAATGAAGATTATAAAGCGCCAACTGCATCAAACTTCACCACTAGAATGTCCCACTGTAGGAATACCGTGACTGCTTTGGAGGAGGTGAGTGGTGTGGTGAATTCCAAAGCCTATAGGCTACTTCAAGGTCCACATTCGGTAGCATCACCGGACACGTCGAAGGTTATAATGCATTACTTAGACCTAGTTGTAGTACCTATGTCGGTTATAAAGGTACTCTAAACTAACTGGCCAAAATGCTATATTATCACAGTAGGCTTTTTTCCCGAATGGTTGGGCGTTTTCATCAAGCACTAGAGCCATTTGTTCTGCATTGCTCTCAAACAGAGGAAAGTGGGAACTTGTTTTCTCCAATTAGGCTACTAATCGTCATTTATTTTACACCGTTCTGATGTTGCTGTTATGTACAGAATATAACAATAGCCACTTAGCTTTTATTGGATAATAGAACCGCATAATCGGTTTTAGCTGCTTTGTTTACTTGGGACATCTCCTTTGACCATTAGTTTACAATCAACGATTTCAAAAACGAACATCTTGGCCCAGAGAGTTTACCAGGAAAACATGGACAGTTCAATGGAAACAGTTATATCATGCAAACAATGGCGCTACATTTTCTTTATTTTTAAAAATGGAATGTCTATTGAGGAATAGAAGAGCTTTGCAATTAATGTGGCACCTGTTCAATAAATTCGGTATTTATTTTCCATCAATAGGCCACGCCCGAGAATAGGACTTTTCCTGTGGTTTATAGATGGGTTAGTTTTGCCCCAGTATCTGTGTGTTTGAGAGGTCTTCATCAAACTTGCAGGTCGTTAACAGAAAGAACACTTCCGCTTTGTTCTATGAAAACCCACCCCCACCACCTAACCCTAATGAGAGCACTGACTGAGCATTTCCCACATGGTTATCTTTTTTTTTTTTTTTTTTGTTCCTGTTGTGTATTAACAGTTAAAGATGTCATCCATAAATGCCACATTTCATAGCAGTCATGTGTTGGGATAATACTAACTGGCAGTCAAAGGAGACCCACCCCTTGTTCATGTCCCCAAATCTGCTTTATTGCTGTTGTTTGCATGTACTGCTTAGCTTCATCCATGTTCATGAAATGCTGCAGGAGGGACAGTAGCGTCATTTTATTTTTTTACCTTTATTTAACTAGGCAAGTCAGTTAAGAACAAATTCTTATTTTCAATGATGGCCTAGGAACAGAACAACAGATTTGTACCTTGTCAGCTCGGGGATTTGAACTTGCAACCTTTCGGTTACTAATCCAACACTCTAACCACTAGGCTACCCTGCTGCCCCATGCTAAACAAAGGTAGTCTGTTTGTCCTCCTCATGCATACATACATACAGACAGTATCTCCTTATGATAGTACGCTTTCCCTCTCTTAGATATGACTCAATATTACACGCCTCAAACTTTGAGTGCATGTTGTCAGAATGATATCCTGGCACTGGATTGAGGCTTTGATTCTAGGGAAGCTCAGACTGATTTATCTACACATCCCAATTAGAGAGAAGGCTTGTGTTTCTAGAGGTGTGATGGGGCAGGCACCTGTTGGTGCTTAATCTTTCTACAGACACCTAAAGGTGGAATGCTGATCCCTGGTGTCAGTTTCGATAAATAAATAAAAATCTGGATAAAAATGGTTGGATTGAATTTAAGTGGCCTAGTGGGGCCAAGAGTTTTTACAATTATTGATGACTTGACCAGGAAAAGCTGGTCATCACTTGTTACCACAGCGACAGTCATAATTATGGCTCAGCCCTGCCTATGTCTACAACTTTTTTATTTTTTATAAATCTGATTTTAAAACACACTGGTAACCTTATGCCTAACCTTAAATTAAGACTAAAAAGCACCATTTTGTTTTCATGGCTGTGGTAACTAGTGACAACTGGAAATGCACTGGGTTATAGGTCGTTATCAATAAAACATCTCAATAGACCCCCAGCTCCGCTAAAACCGTTGACAACTACGTGCCATTTCCAAGGGATTGTTAAATACATTTGATAAATGACTTGGTTTTAATATCATCACCTCTTGAAAAGCATAGTCAGAACTACACATTTCAGATTATTCCACATTTAGCTCTATTATCAGAGTTATACAGCAAGTAATTGTATGCTTACATGACCAGTAAACATCAACTGATCTTTTCATTTCAGAGCCTATCCATTTGTCTTGTAGCTAGCTAGCTAGCTAATCAAACAACGTATCATTGGCTTTTGGAAAGAGCTTGACATCAACATGTCTTGGTAAAGATGTCAGTCGGACTACTGTCATCACCACTATAGATGACAAGCAAGTATAGCCATCTAGTTTATCCCTTGAAAGTTAGCTTGTTAACTTGGCATATTGAAATTATCTGTTATCAGCTAGCTAGCCAATTTGACGTGGTCCGTCAATCAATGCAGCCTATCATGTCTGTCAGCAGCAATCGTGATTAAATACTCTTAAAAACAGTGTTGAAAAGGAGATAATGTTAGCTAACTTCACTAGGTAGGCCTATGTTGGTTGGAGAAGAAAGTACCTTATGTTTACTTATCACTATGTTTAGCCAACTGTACACAGGTTCTACTGGTAGCTTTCAAAGTAAACATTATCAGCTAATAGTACATCTGCAAATGCTCCCTTCTGCTGCTTGACAGGCAGAGCCCACAAAGGATGGGAAATTCACCTAAACCACTCATACTGGTCAGGTATAGTTCACTTTTATTTTATATCACTCAAATATTAAATGAATGGTCACCAATATTGAGAGAGATCTTGAGGCTACCCTTACGAATCTAGAAATAAATGATCACGTGATCTGTTACTTGCTGTATAATTTTGATGATAGAGCTAAATGTGCACAATTGTTTTGCATGAAATAATCTGACATTTCTAGCTCTGACTAAAGAAAGTATTCACACCGCTTGACTTTTTCTACATGTTGTTGTTACAGCCTGAATTTAAAATGGATTCATTTCAGATTTGTTGTCATTGGCCTACACCCAATACCTCGTAATGTCAAAGTGGAATTATGTTTTTTGAAAATGAAAGCTGAAAAGCCTAAATAAGTTCAAGTAACATAAGTTGCATGGACTCTCTGTGTGCAATAATAGTGATTTTAGATTCTTGAATGAGTACCTCATCTCTGTACCCCACACATACAATTATCTATAAGGTACCACGGTCAAGCAGTGAATTTCAAACAATGATTCAACCAAAGACCAGGGAGATTTTCCAAGGCCTCACAAAGAAGGGCACCTATTGGTAGATGGGTAAAAATAAAAAAGCAGAAATTGAATATACGTTTGAGCATGGTGAAGTTATTAATTACACTTTAGATGGTGTATCAATACACACAGTCATTAGAAAGATACAGGCGTTCTTCCTAACTGACTAGGCGGAGAGGAAGGAAACCACTCAGGGATTTCACCATGAGGCCAATGGTGACTTTAAAACAGTTATAGAGTTTAATGGCTGTGATAAGAGAAAACTGAGAATAGATCAACATTGTAGTTACTTTACAATACTAACCTAATTGACAGAGTGAAAAGAAGGAAGCCTGTACAGAATACAAATATTCCAAAACATATTTTTAAGCATAGTGTTGGATGCATCCTGTTATAGTGAATGTTCCTGAGTGGCCGTGTTACAGTTTTGACATAAATCTACTTAAATCTACGGCAAGACCTGAAAATGGTTGTTTAGCAATGATCAACAACCAATTTCACAGAGCTTGTTGTAAGGCCTCATGTCTGTTTGCCCAATTAGACACTGCAGTAAACTGTGAACACCTCTACATATCGTGTCCAGCCAGTTGCCTGGACTCAGTAATATACTCACAAGGTGCCTAGGATTGCAGCAGTGTTTTTGAATGTGTCAGTGTCATTTCTAGACCCATGTTCCTTCTTACTGCTCTAGTATTGTAATTTATGAGCTATGAAGAAATGCAAACCATATTTGATTAATCCAGCTGATTTTAAGGAGGTGAAAGGTTGTGTGTGTGTGTGTGTGGTAGGTTAATCATGCCTATCAATGGACACTGCCACTGGGCACTGTCAATCAGAGAAGCAACGTCATATTAAAATGTAATGAGGCAAAAAGACAATTCCTATTCCTCCCTCCATGTTAATGGCTAAAAAATAAAGATCTGCTTTATTTTCTGTATACACTAAAGGCTTTCACATGGGCATCAGGTGACATCACAGTCTAGCGTGCATAAAGGAGATCTGATGGCGCTGTTTTGGATTCCCACAATTGTGCTGATTCTGTGACTAGAGAATTGTCTTGCTATAAAATTGCTAGCGTCTCCATTTTGCCCTTGAAGAGACAGTTGAGGACTGTCTGAATGTAGCCTACTCAAGTCTGTATTTCAGGACTGAAAAATGTCGACAGTGCAGCAATGTTTCGCAATATATAGAAAAACCATTGCCATTTCAGTTTTGATCATTGCCTTTGATAATTGTCAGCTTGGTGTTTTAGGCCTACACATTTTGGCATCCAAGTTTTGGTTTCACATTAAACTAGGCACTTCCGTGCTAAGGCTGTACTTATTGGAGTGAGAGATTAATTGTGGGAGAGGTGTGATTAGTGTGAATATCTGTGGACCAGATGGCATGACGTCTGCTTCACGTGGGCCGATTCCAGTCCTATGTGATGACAGCTTGTCTCTTATGAGTGCTCTGGAATGAGTGTTGTGCTCACCCTTCATCCTCTGACTGGACTGATGGCATTGACCAGGTCTGTTCAGATGAGCCTGCTATCCCCACAGTGTAGCACAGGGAGACACACTATCTAGGAGACACTGCCACTTATAGGGCTTAATGGGACCTAGTCTGTTGTGTGATTTATTTCTACATAAACCAATTACAGTGGACAGAACTTTAATTAGGCTTTTGGATTGTAAAAGCTTTGTCTCTCATCTCCAAATAAATGGGCTTAATGTGTCCAGCAGAGGTGGAGCTACTAAAATAGTTCCTTGGATTACCGTGGTCTAAAAACCACAACTATAAAAACAGTTGGTCCACTAAGAGGATGTTTGTGCCTTGTGTCATTAACGCCCCTCTGGGTTGTTGTAAAATGAGGCAACTTCTCCATGCCTTTGTGCTACCTGCCTTTGTTTTAATTTTACAAGAGACTTTGTTTATATTAGTCTGATCACATACATTCTCATTTTGAGCAAGGAAGTCTCTTTGACTGTGCAGAAGTTACTTTGCTTTGGCCACAGTCACAATGGGAACGAAGCCAAGTACTAAATTGCTGGTCTGACTGACTATCAGCGTTGAACAACGGTTGAGTAATCCATAGCGCTTTGATATGACTGTTCTTTTGGTTTTATGGAACTTCAGCCTTTTCTGATTTATGGGTTGCAAACAAACTGCACTTTCCTACTCAAAGGTAAATGTATGTTACAGGATAGCACATCAGAGTGTGAAACCCACACGTGTTGCATTAACTGAGCCTATCCTTTGTGTTGGCCTGTAAATTGGATGATGTTTCATGTTCCCGGACTGCACCCATTGTGCAAACACGGGCCTTCCTTTCACAGAGAAACATTCCTGGATTCTGAGCATGGCAGTGGCCCACACACGGTCACAATAGGGGGTCCAATGTTGGACCAGCCAGGCTCATTGACTCTGTCTCTCTCCTCCATACATACTGCTCAGTTTTCTCAGTTGAATCATGGACATTTACAGCCAGCATTTTGCATGGATTTTTTTTGTCGTCCTGTATATAGATTCCTGCACCCTCTGGATATTTTATCCCGGCATGTTGTCTTAACTGCATCGTTCTGGTGATGCAAGTTGTCCAACTACATGGTTCTGGTGAGGCATGTTGTCCAACTACATGGTTCTGGTGAGGCATGTTGTCCAACTACATGGTTCTGGTGAGGCATGTTGTCCAACTACATGGTTCTGGTGAGGCATGTTGTCCAACTACATGGCTCTGGTGGGGCATGTTGTCCAACTACATGGTTCTGGTGAGGCATGTTGTCCAACTACATGGTTCTGGTGAGGCATGTTGTCCAACTACATGGTTCTGGTGATGCATGTGGTCTCAACTGCATGGTTCTGGTGGGGCATGTTGTCCAACTACATGGTTCTGGTGATGCATGTGGTCTCAACTGCTTGGTTCTGGTGGGGCATGTGGTCTCAACTGCATGGTTCTGGTGATGCATGTTGTCCAACTACATGGTTCTGGTGGGGCATGTGGTCTCAACTGCATGGTTCTGGTGATGCATGTTGTCCAACTACATGGTTCTGGTGGGGCATGTGGTCTCAACTGCATGGTTCTGGTGATGCATGTTGTCCAACTACATGGTTCTGGTGAGGCATGTTGTCCAACTACATGGTTCTGGTGAGGCATGTTGTCCAACTACATGGTTCTGGTGAGGCATGTTGTCCAACTACATGGTTCTGGTGGGGCATGTGGTCTCAACTGCATGGTTCTGGTGATGCGTGTTGTCCAACTACATGGTTCTGGTGGGGCATGTGGTCTCAACTGCTTTGTTCTGGTGGGGCATGTTGTCCAACTAAATGGTTCTGGTGGGGCATGTGGTCTCAACTGCTTGGTTCTGGTGATGCATGTTGTCCAACTACATGGTTCTGGTGGGGAATGTGGTCTCAACTGCATGGTTCTGGTGATGCATGTTGTCCAACTACATGGTTCTGGTGGGGCATGTTGTCCAACTACATGGTTCTGGTGAGGCATGTTGTCCAACTACATGGTTCTGGTGAGGCATGTTGTCCAACTACATGGTTCTGGTGAGGCATGTGGTCTCAACTGCTTGGTTCTGGTGATGCATGTGGTCTCAACTGCATGGTTCTGGTGGGGCATGTGGTCTCAACTGCTTGGTTCTGGTGGGGCATGTGGTCTCAACTGCTTGGTTCTGGTGGGGCATGTGGTCTCAACTGCTTGGTTCTGGTGGGGCATGTGGTCTCAACTGCATGGTTCTGGTGGGGCATGTGGTCTCAACTGCATGGTTCTGTATAGAGATTATTGGGAAGTATCAGGGGAATGACCGTGGCATTCGGGGTAACTGTTTGCACCAGCCCTAATCTCATGTGCTGAGTCTGTTCTATGAATCTGGTTAACAATGAGGAAGTGGTCTCCACTCCATACTTGGTGGTTTCTAATTGAATTCCCCAAGATTGTGAAAAGCAGTGGATAGCGGATGCGGTGAAGGTGACAAAACACAAAGCGCATTCATTTCTTTAGGAAAACAGTCCTAATGTTAGAAACAAACATCATTGTTGTCATTCAGAGAGACTATTTATTTATTTGCCAAGCTACACAGAATAATCAACAGGTTCCTCTTTGCGTACTGAGAAATGGATGCAACTTATATCCATTATAAAAAGATTATATCAACAATCTTCCAGCCAGCCCAGGCTGCTTCACTCTGCGGTGTGTAATCTGAAGGCTGAACAGTAATATACTCCTGACTGTATCTACAGACAAATAGCAATAGGTTTTCTCATGGAGCCTGCAACCCCGTTCCCTCTAGATGAGCAGCCTGATGGTGTGTCCAACAACCCTTCATTATTTGTTGTGGTTTGGTATTTTATTAGGATCCCCATTAGCTGTTGCAAAAGCTGCAGCTACTCTTCCTGGGGTCCACACAAAACATGTGTCAGAGCTGTGTGTAAATTGACTATATGCAAACAATTTGGTATTTTCTTCCCGGGCCAGTGGAAAGCATCGCCTCATCTACTCAGAGATTCCTGGGCATAGTCTGTGGGACCCACCAGGCTGGGCTGGAGTCAGCACCTGTAGCGCAGAACAGGTGGCATGGAGGAAAGTTTTAACAAGGCCTCAGACACCAAGGATAAAGTATGCAGAGACAATTGATGAATGAGCTGCCCAGACTGCCAGCCACCTTGGCCTGCATCCTCTTAAGGAGCTTATTAATACTTAGTGTAATTGAAATGATTTCGCTGGAAGGACCACCACATTTAGACCATTTCTCCTCAGAGCTTTGGACCAAACATGCCCCATAGTAAATATGATCCCCTGCCAGATTCTGTCTGAACTGGTTAATGACCTACAGTTGTTCCATCTGGAAGCTGGAAGCTGGTTGTGTTTTTGTTGTTGTTTTTTTGTCTCTTTTCATTCTTTATCTTGGTCTTTTTTTTTTTTTTTTGCCAATATTTTTTGTCTACATCCTCACTTCTGACAGTCTAGTTAGCAAACAAGAAGAAAAACCATGTGAGACCAATAAAATTAGATTTGATTTGGTATATATTTATTTTTATTTCACCTTTATTTAACCAGGTAGGCCAGTTGAGAACACCTTTATTTAACCAGGTAGGCCAGTTGAGAACACCTTTATTTAACCAGGTAGGCTAGTTGAGAACACCTTTATTTAACCAGGTAGGCCAGTTGAGAACACCTTTATTTAACCAGGTAGGCTAGTTGAGAACAAGTTCTCATTTACAATTGCGACCTGGCCAAGATAAAAGCAAAGCAGTTCGACACAAACAACAACACAGAGTTACACATGGAGTAAAACAAACATACAGTCAATAATACTGTAGAAAAATAAGTCTATATACAATGTGGGCAAATGAGGTGAGAAGGGAGGTAAAGGCAAAAGAAAAAAAGGCCATGGTGGCGAAGTAAATACAATATAGTAGGTAAAACACTGGAATGGTAGAATGGTATCACACAACCTTTCTATCGGAAATGATGAAAAGTCCTCTTTTGTTACCCTAAGAGTACCCAGCATGTTTCCTCCAATGTGTGTGTTTGAAGCGTAAGGTATCTTGCATAACTGGAGCCAGTGACAGCAGTCTCTCCCAGTCTCAGGCTCTCTCTCTCACTCTTTGGGGCCTTCCTACAGATGAGAAGTCACCCCCCCCCCCCCCCCCCCCCCCCAATGTGGCTAAATAGTGGAAAGGTGGGAGGGGGACGGGTCACGGTACTTTCCCTATCGATTTGGGGCCTGGGCTCCCCTTGGTGACCCTGGGCTGTTGGGATACAATATCCCCCCCACCACTGCCACAACACAGGATCATTCATCGGAATAAGGGGGTGCGAGGAAATCGTTTTAATAGAATGGTGTGTGATCGGAGAGAGGGGTCAGGAGTGCACCGGCCTTTGTTGTGCATGGGGTACATGGGAGTGTGGAGGCCCACCGTCAGCTTCCTTTTAAGTGTTCCTGACATGCTGTGCCTCTTCATTAATTAACTACTTCATTGATTTGTTGCCATGGCCTCTACAGGGGCAGAGCAGTTTCCTCAGAAATTATTTTAATTGTGTTGCTGGGTTGTCGTGTTCACTTAACTGCAGTGGGAGGGCCTCCCGAGTGGCGCAGCGGTCTAAGCCACTGCATTGCATTGCTTGATGTGTCACTACAGCCCCGGGTTCGATCCCAGGCTGTGTCACAGCCGGCCGTGACTGGGAGACCCATGAGGTGGCGCACAATTGGCCCAGCTTCATCCGGATTATGGGAGGGTTTGGCCGGCCGACATGTTCTTGTCCCATCGCGCTCTAGCGGCAGCGACTCCAGGCCGGGTGCCTGCAAGCTGACTTCGGTTGCCAGTTGTACGGTGTTTCCGACGACACATGGGTGCGGCTGGCTTCCGGGCTAAGCGAGCAGTGTGTCATGAAACAGTGCGGCTTGGCAGGGTCGTGTTTCTGAGGACGCATGGCTCTCAAACTTCGCCTCTCCCGAGTCCGTACGGGATTTGCAGCCATGGGACAAGACTGGATGTCATGAAATTGGGAAGAAATAAGGGGTAAAAGAAGCAACAAAAAATAAACCATTTGAAAACTGCAGTGGGTTCATGGAGGAAGGGCTTTCAGATGTGTTCTCTCTTTGAGAAGCCATCAACAAGGTCTTATGATGTCATTAATGGCTAGATTTAGGTTGTTCTTTACAGATTTTCTACATTAGTCAACAAAAGACAGGTTAATAGACTCTGTTTTAGAAAACAAACTCAGGAACTTTGTTTTAGATATCCTTAATGTCCCTCCTCATACTATATCCACTTGTCAAGCAGGTCTGCCTCCCTGGAGAGTTGGGACATGCACAATGTACCCATTCTTTCCACAGTAAAGCTGAAGAAAAAAAAACTACAGAAAAGTGTTGAGTGTTTAAGCTGTTCCCAGAGGGGCACGAACTTTAATACAGCTGAATGTTTCTGTCAAAGTAGTGCCTCTGCCTAACGTGTTTCTGTCAAAGTAGTGCCTCTGCCTAATGTGTTTCTGTCAAAGTAGTGCCTCTGCCTAACGTGTTTCTGTCAAAGTAGTGCCTCTGCCTAACGTGTTTCTGTCAAAGTAGTGCCTCTGCCTAACGTGTTTCTGTCAAAGTAGTGCCTCTGCCTAACGTGTTTCTGTCAAAGTAGTGCCTCTGCCTAACGTGTTTCTGTCAAAGTAGTGCCTCTGCCTAACGTGTTTCTGTCAAAGTAGTGCCTCTGCCTAACGTGTTTCTGTCAAAGTAGTGCCTCTGCCTAACGTGTTTCTGTCAAAGTAGTGCCTCTGCCTAACGTGTTTCTGTCAAAGTAGTGCCTCTGCCTAACGTGTTTCTGTCAAAGTAGTGCCTCTGCCTAACGTGTTTCTGTCAAAGTAGTGCCTCTGCCTAACGTGTTTCTGTCAAAGTAGTGCCTCTGCCTAACGTGTTTCTGTTAAAGTAGTGCCTCTGCCTAACGTGTTTCTGTCAAAGTAGTGCCTCTGCCTAACGTGTTTCTGTCAAAGTAGTGCCTCTGCCTAACGTGTTTCTGTTAAAGTAGTGCCTCTGCCTAACGTGTTTCTGTCAAAGTAGTGCCTCCACCTACTTTGGAGCAACGTTGTCTTAGTACTCCTGGAACCTGGAATTAAGTTGGATCAGAATCCTTAAAAGTAATAAAGTCCTCAGACTTCAAAGGAACTTTATACAAGGATCTTTCATTCCTTTTCACAGCAGATACACTCCTGCACGTATCCCTTCCACAGCACACTGGATCATATGTTTTCCAAAGTCACCAGTTGATCCTTTCCAGGTGAACGCAGTCTCACTCCAAGTCCCTCAAGCATCCTCAATGCTCCTTGTATGCAACTATGGCACTTTGCTTTTGGCATTGCTAAGTTTCCGCCATGAGGCCTACACATTGGTAAATATGAGCAGACCAGAAACTGTGTTTACGCTGACTGGATTTTATGGGGAGCTAGACCCATTTGGTCTTAATTTACCCATCCCTCCCTCACGCTGAGCTTTCATCAGTCCCCTGCTAATTTATAAACTTTGTTAAATACTTCCTTATTAAGTCAAACAGACTCCTTTAAAACGGTGCTGTCGGGTCTCTTTCCTGATTTTTCACCCGAGGTAGTTCAGAAGCTCTCTTTTTTTTTCATTCAAAGCTTGACATTTGTATTCTCAGTTGGTATACTCTGGGCATAATCAGATCCTGAATTTCCAGTTCAACAGTTGTTCATCGTACAGCCTACCAGAACATTCCCACTGAGAGTGAATGCGGGTCACTGTGTCACACCTACAACCAACAGTCTTGAGTGTGATTCAGTAAAAGTGTACTGCACCCATGGGGATTGGCCAAGCTCCCCTTTTGTCTTTATCTGACCTTTTCACCTCTTAATCACTCTATTAACGACCAATCATTGAAGTTCCGCTTGTCTTCACTGCTCAGTCACCTGAATCTTCAAGCACTTCACATCAGTAGTATACAGCACCTTCAGTAAGTATTCACACCCCTTGACTTTTTCCACATTTTGTTGTAACAGCCTGACTTTAAAATTGATTAAATTGAGATGTTTTGTCACTGGCCTACACACAATACCTCATCATGTCAAAGTGTAATTACGTTTTTTGAAAATGAAAAGCTGAAATGTCTTGTCAATATTTATTCAACCCCTTTGTTATGGTAAGCCTAAATAAGTTCAGGAGTAAAATGTGCTTAAGTCACATAATAAGATTCATGGACTCACTCCGTGTGCAATAATAGTGTTTAACATGATTTTTGATTGACTACCTCACACATACAATTATCTGTAAGGTCCCTCAGTCGAGCAGTGAATTTCAAACACATATTCATCAACAAAGACCAGAGAGGTTTTCCAATGTATTTTTTTATCCGTTATTTTACCAGGTACGTTGACTGAAAACACATTCTCATTTGCAGCAACGACCTGGGGAATAGTTACAGGGGAGAGGAGGGGGATGAATGAGCCAATTGTAAACTGGGGATTATTAGGTGACCGTGATGGTTTGAGGGCCAGATTGGGAATTTAGCCAGGACACCAGGGTTAACATCCCTACTCTTACGATAAGTGCCATGGGATCTTTAATGACCTCAGAGAGTCAGGACCCTCGTTTATCGTTCCATCTGAAAGACGGCACCCTACACAGGGCAGTTGGGATATTTTTTTTTAGACCAGAGGAAAGAGTGCCTCCTACTGGCCCTCCAACACGACTTCCAGCAGCATCTGGTCTTCCATCCAGGAACTGACCAGGACCAACCCTGCTTAGCTTCAGAAGCAAGCCAGCAGTGGTATGCAGGGTGGTATGCTGCTGGCAATGCCTCGCAAAGAAGGGCACCTATTGGTAGGTGGGTACAAAAAAAATGAAGCAAACATTTTAATATTCCATTTGAGCATGGTGAAGTTATTAATTACACTTTGGATGTTGTATCAATACGCCCAGTCACTACAAAGATGGAGGTGTTTCTAACTCAGCATTTTTAGTTTTTATGCAACAAGGCACTAAAGTAATACTGCAAAGAAATGTAGCAAAGAAATTCACTTTTTGTTCTTATTACAAAGTGTTATGTTTTGGGCAAATCCAATACAAGACATTAGTTAGTACCACTCTCTGTATTTTAAAGCATAGTGGTGGTTGCTTCATGTTATGAGTATGCTTGTAATCATTAATGACTGGGGAGTTTTTCTGAATAGAAAAAACAGAATGGAGCTAAGCACAGGCAAAATCCTAGAGGAAAACCTGGTTCAGTCTGCTTTCCACCAGACACTGGGAGACATTCACCTTTCATCAGGACAATAACCTAAAACACAAGGCCAATTACGCTGGAGTTGCTTACCAATCTTCCTTAGTGGGCGAGTTAAAGTTTTGACTTAAACCTACTTGAAAATATATGGCAAGACCTGAAAATGGCTGTCTAGCAATTATTAACAACCAATTTGACAGCTTGAAGAATTTTGAAAAGAATAATGGGAAAATGTTACACAATCCAGGTTTGTCAAGCTCTTAGAGACTTACCCAGAAAGACTCACAGCTGTAATCACTGCCAAAGGTGATTCTAACATGTATTGACTCAGAGGTGTGAATACTTATGTAAATTACATTTCTGTATTCCATTTATAATACATTTGCAAACATTTCTAAAAACATGTTTTCACTTTGTGTTTAGTTGGGTGAGAGAAAAAATACATTTGAATCCATTTTGAATTCAGGCTGTAACACAACTAAATGTGGAATAAGTCAAGGGGTATGAATAGTTTCTGAAGGCATGCTCTTCAAGAGGTATTATATTACAACCAAATAGTTTATTTTATTTAACAATCCTTTGAACGATATGTAGTTTTCAATGATTTTAGCAGAGCTGGGGGCAAGGAGCAGCCAAATCGAACACTTTGCACTATATTGCCATGTTTTATTGATGACTACCTATAGCCTTTAGCCTGTAGGTGTTCAGATCTGGCTGTGGTTGTTTTGTAGCTGTTCCTCCTTGTGGTCAGCTCTGCCCTAAATCTTCACACGGTCTCTCAACAGTATCTTGGAGAGAGTGGGTCTATGTGAAAACTATGCTGTTTTTTAAAACTTTCTGAAGGCACTGTATCTTTTCAATTGTTCCCTGTAAATCGGTAATGTTGAGAGGAACAGCTCTTCTCACATGGTCTCAAATAGCCACTAAGTGTTGAAAATCCCAAATCCCTCTGCTTTCCAGGCATGCCACATCTTGTCCAGTGTTCACAGGCAGTGGTTGCTGAAATAAAATCTGAGAATCATATTGCACCCAAACCCCAACCCAAAGACGAACTTGAAAGTTTGTCAACGATGGTTGAATAAACCAATCTGCGGTGCGGAATGTTGGTCGTCATGTGACAGTGTCCATATGACACCCCATTGACAACAAAGGAAGGGAAAATGTCTTTGAAGTGGTCAATTGCAGGGCAGAGGGTCATTCAATTGGCAAGTGGTTTCTCCAGACACAAATGGAGCCATCCATTGATGTAGCCTATAGCTACACCAGGGTAGGGCTGGGCAATATGGCCTAAAAATCATATCTCCATTTTTTTTTTTCAAACATATGGGCAATTCACTCTAATGTACTTGTCCTCTTGCTCAGTTGTGCACCGGGGCCTCCCACTCCTCTTTCTATTCTGGTTAGAGCCAGTTTGCGCTGTTCTGTGAAGGGAGTAATACACTGCGTTGTATGAGATCTTCAGTTTCTTGGCAATGTCTCTCATGGAATAGACTGATGAGTTTCAGAAGAAAGTTATTTGTTTCTAGCCATTTTGAGCCTGTAATCGAACCCACAAATGCTGATGCTGCAGATACTCCACTAGTCTAAATAAGGCCAGTTGTATTTTTAATCAGCACAACAGTTTTCAGCTGTGCTAACATAATTGCAAAAGGGTTTTCTACTGATCAATTAGCCTTTGAAAATGATAAACTTGGATTAGCTAACACAACATGCCATTGGAACAAGAGTGATGGTTGCTGATAATGGGTCTCTGTATGCCTATGTAGATATTCCATAAAAAAATCAGCCGTTTCCAGCTACAATAGTCATTTACGACATTAACAATGCCTGCACTGTATTTCTGATCAATTTGATGTTATTTTAAGGGACAAGAAAAGTGCTTTTCTTTCAAAAACAAGGACATTTCTATGTGACGCTAGTGTATATCTCGATTTTAAAACTAAAAACACCCGTTTTTATTTGACAATTAAAAGGTCAAATACACTGCATTTCAAACAATCAGCAATAATATAATGAATTCAGGGCTCGTGAAATTATACCTAGGCTAAATATAACCCTTCCACAACCATAAGACCCACTAAGGTCCAGCTAATCTTTATATTTTAAGTTTAGCCAGCTAGGGTCCATTTGCTAGCTAACATGCAGAACAGTTGAATTGTTATGAACCCACCTTTCTGTCCGTCTCCAGCTGTTTGAACAGCATGCTAGCCTGTCCGCTGTGTTCAGATGTTGAAATCAAGTGGCCTACCTTATTTCTCAGAATGAGAACAAGTTGCCAATTCCTTATATAATTGTTTTAGGTTTATTGCACATTTATAAAACACACACTAGACAGCTAAAATGCTGCTATCGGTATTTGGTAGTGCAATGCCGCGCACGACAAACTGAGCATTTATTTTCCAGAATCTTTTGGGTAGACTCCTGTTGTTATGGCGGAGACATGTGCATCTCGTCAGATCTCTGGTGTAAATGGGAAGGTATGCACAGCACAGAAGGAGACGAGACCAAAATGACAACATGAGAACAAGCAGACATAAACACTCATAAAAACTTGATTATTGCAATACAGGCATTTGGAATATCGTGCAAAAACATACATTCTAAATAATCAAATTCAATTGATATATTGCCCAGCCCTACACCAGGGATTCGGCACTGCCTGGCTTTCTATTTCGAACCGGTGTTTTTCTTTGCAGGTTTTAGTAACTCTGTTTTATGTCCTCACCAAAGTGTGAGGATTATTGCTGGCAGGTGGTGACTGTCCAGGTCTAAGGATTTCCCTTTTGTAGTTTCACCAGTGAGTAGTAAAGCACCAAACGCCTATGAGTTGTGTTTGGACAGTTTTCTTTTTTTAATAAGTGAAAGTCTTTAC
Organism: Oncorhynchus mykiss; assembly: GCF_013265735.2. NCBI lineage: Eukaryota > Metazoa > Chordata > Actinopteri > Salmoniformes > Salmonidae > Oncorhynchus > Oncorhynchus mykiss. The sequence continues at coordinate 53,213,131 of NC_048583.1, read as the reverse complement.
CATATGACATGTTATTGGTCACATACACATGGTTAGCAGATGTTAATGCGTGTGTACCGAAATGCTTGTGCTTCTAGTTCCGACAGTGCAGTAATAGCTAACATTAATTTAACAATTCCACAACTACCTAATTCACCCACATCTAAAGGGATGGAATAAGAATATGTACATAAACTCAGCAAAAAAAAACATCCCTTTTTCAGGACCCGGTCTTTCAAAGATAATTTGTAAAAATCCAAATAACTTAGATCTTCATTGTAAAGGGTTAAAACACTGTATCCCATGCTTGTTCGAAGAACCATAAGCAATTAATGAACATGCACTTGTGGAACGGTCGTGACACTAACAGCTTACAGACGGTAGGCAATTAAGGTCACAGTTATGAAAAGTTAGGACACTAAAGAGGCCTTTCTACTGACTCTGAAAACACCAAAAGAAAGATGCCCAGGAGGGTCCCTGCTCATCTGCGTGAACGTGCCTTAGGCATGCTGCAAGCAGGCATGAAGACTGCAGATGTGGCCAGGGCAATAAATTGCAATGTCCGTACTGTGAGATGCCTAAGACGGTGCTACAGGGAGACACGACGGCCAGCTGATCGTTCTCGCAGTGGCAGACCACGTGTAACAGCACCTGCACAGGATCGGTACATCCGAACATCACACCTGCTAGATAAGTACAGGATGGCAACCAGGAACGCACAATCCCTCCATCAGTGCTCAGACTGTCCGCAATAGGCTGAGAGGGGCTGGACTGAGGGCTTGTAGGCCTGTTGTAAGGCAGGTCCTCACCAGACGTCACCTATGGGCACAGACCCACCGTCGCTGGCAAAAAGTGCTCTTTTTTTACCTAGGCAAGTCAGTTAAGAACAAATTCTTATTTTCAATGATGGCCTAGGACCAGAGGGTTAACTGCCTTGTTCAGGGGTAGAACAACAGATTTGTATCTTGTCAGCCTGGGGATTTGAACTTGCAACCTTTACGGTTACTAGTCCAACGCTCTATCCACTAGGCTACGCTGCCGCTCTTCACTGACAAATCATGGTTTTGTCTCACCAGGGGTGATAGTCGGATTCGCGTTTATCGTCGAAGGAATGAGTGTTACACCGAGGCCTATACTCTGGAGCGGGATCGATTAGGAGGTGGAGGGTCAGTCATGATTCTCAGTTTACCATTTTGTCTACCTTGTCGGGTGTTTTTTAATGGACATGTTGTGTTTATTGTTGCAGGTATCAAATCAAATTGTATTTGTGACTTGCGCCTAATATAACAATACTAATACTTACCGTGAAATGCTTAATTACAAGCCCTTAACCAACAATGCAGAAGTACGAAAATATTTGCTAAAATAATATATACATTTTAATAAACTAAAGTAAGAAAAAAAAGTACTTTACATTAGTCCTGCTTACACATCAAACTCCTGTTTTACAGTGCAATTGAGAGTGGACTTCAGAGAGTGTTTATTGTGTGTGTGTGCACTTGACTCACTCATTGGTCAGAAGCTGCGGGGTCTTGTGACATCGGTAGAGAGAGAGCTGTGTGTTCTCCTCACTCTGCTAACCTTCATCTGCATGGCTCTCAGGACACTCCCACTGACCATAATATGCCCAGTGAAGACGCTGACTCTTTGCGCCGGCTGACTTTCCCACTCATTCAGGCTAACTGCATACATTACTGTTCTGTGTCAAACACTGGAACTACAGCTTGTTAATGGTCCCCTTAATGGCGCAATGGACCTGTTCAGATATTTACTCAGTTGCTCCAAATTGCTTAAAGTTGTGCTTGAAAGGGTTTTTTCCTTTTTATTTCTCACCCAAATCGTGAGTGCATACTGTAGGCCTGAGGCAGTGAAGCGCACAGAAATGGACATTGAAGTAGGCTGTGCTGTTTTATTAATTCTCTGTGCTCTTCGTTTCAGGCACGTTTACTGCTCTGAGTCGTTGGATGTTAATTTATTATTTCAGTTCAGTTAAATGACAGCTCTGAATAGCTTTACCACAAGGCAGATCCTCTCGACTCCTACCTGCTGTCAGGATGCACTCGCAACTGCGCACTTCAGCCAGGAAGCTACAGTGCCTTGCGAAAGTATTCGGCCCCCTTGAACTTTGCGACCTTTTGCCACATTTCAGGCTTCAAACATAAAGATATAAAACTGTATTTTTTTGTGAAGAATCAACAACACAATCATGAAGTGGAACAACATTTATTGGATATTTCAAACTTTTTTAACAAATCAAAAACTGAAAAATTGGGCGTGCAAAATGATTCAGCCCCCTTAAGTTAATACTTTGTAGCGCCACCTTTTGCTGCGATTACAGCTGTAAGTCGCTTGGGGTATGTCTCTATCAGTTTTGCACATCGAGAGACTGAATTTTTTTCCCATTCCTCCTTGCAAAACAGCTCGAGCTCAGTGAGGTTGGATGGAGAGCATTTGTGAACAGCAGTTTTCAGTTCTTTCCACAGATTCTCGATTGGATTCAGGTCTGGACTTTGACTTGGCCATTCTAACACCTGGATATGTTTATTTTTGAACCATTCCATTGTAGATTTTGCTTTATGTTTTGGATCATTGTCTTGTTGGGAGACAAATCTCCGTCCCAGTCTCAGGTCTTTTGCAGACTCCATCAGGTTTTCTTCCAGAATGGTCCTGTATTTGGCTCCATCCATCTTCCCATCAATTTGAACCATCTTCCCTGTCCCTGCTGAAGAAAAGCAGGCCCAAACCATGATGCTGCCACCACCATGTTTGACAGTGGGGATGGTGTGTTCAGGGTGTTGCTTTTACGCCAAACATAACGTTTTGCATTGTTGCCAAAAAGTTCAATTTTGGTTTCATCTGACCAGAGCACCTTCTTCCACATGTTTGGTGTGTCTCCCAGGTGGCTTGTGGCAAACTTTAAACGACACTTTTTATGGATATCTTTAAGAAATGGCTCTCTTCTTGCCACTCTTCCATAAAGGCCAGATTTGTGCAATATACGACTGATTGTTGTCCTATGGACAGAGTCTCCCACCTCAGCTGTAGATCTCTGCAGTTCATCCAGAGTGATCATGGGCCTCTTGGCTGCATCTCTGATCAGTCTTCTCCTTGTATGAGCTGAAAGTTTAGAGGGACGGCCAGGTCTTGGTAGATTTGCAGTGGTCTGATACTCCTTCCATTTCAATATTATCGCTTGCACAGTGCTCCTTGGGATGTTTAAAGCTTGGGAAATCTTTTTGTATCCAAATCCGGCTTTAAACTTCTTCACAACAGTATCTCGGACCTGCCTGGTGTGTTCCTTGTTCTTCATGATGCTCTCTGCGCTTTTAACGGACCTCAGTGCAGGTGCAGGTGCAGGTGTATAAGTGCAGGTGCATTTATACGGAGACTTGATTACACACAGGTGGATTGTATTTATCATCATTAGTTATTTAGGTCAACATTGGATCATTCAGAGATCCTCACTGAACTTCTGGAGAGAGTTTGCTGCACTGAAAGTAAAGGGGCTGAATAATTTTGCACGCCCAATTTTTCAGTTTTTGATTTGTTAAAAAAGTTTGAAATATCCAATAAATGTTGTTCCACTTCATGATTGTGTCCCACTTGTTGTTGATTCTTCACAAAAAAATACAGTTTTATATCTTTATGTTTGAAGCCTGAAATGTGGCAAAAGGTCGCAAAGTTCAAGGGGGCCGAATACTTTCGCAAGGCACTGTATAGAAGGGATGTGTGTGCAGTCATATGTTTTTAAATGAGTTGCTGCTTTCCCACTTCTGGTTGTCCTCCTCTCGACGGAGAGGCCGAAGGCCGAGCGCTCACCCTGTGCCGCGCATCTACAGCTATATCACATGCTCTGTGTCGGGAGGGTCTCTGCCACAGCAGCCTGCTCCCCACGGTCGTAGCTGCACATATAGACTTCATTACCCAGACTCCCCTCTGCCTTGTTTAATCACCCACCCCCAGTCTTGCTACATTTCTCAGAAATATAGGCCTAGTGAATGAGGCCCACAATCCAGTAATAACTGTACGCCATTTACAAACCAGGGTGGTGTGGAATAAACCCTAAGGCAGAAACACTGATGCCACTGCAGTCCTTTCTTTCTTTTCAGGGTGTTAGGTTGCTCTAACTATAACATCTATAACAATTGGATTAGAATCAAAGTCCCCCTCCCAGTACCCCCAATCAATTAGATAATTACCCCAGACTGCCCCCTTTCTTGGCGAAGTTTCAACTCGCGTCACTGACTGTTTCCTTGTATGACTCCAGCATTAGGGGATTTTGTTGTGTGATACCAGACGGGAACCAGGCGTGTTTTGTGGGTGTCGCTCCCTGCTCCCTCCCATGCTCCTCAGCAGTTCAGACCCCACACGACTGCTTTGTTTTCTCTGAGTGGGAGTCTGTGGTAGTGGGGGTCTGGTTGAAGTGTGCTGGGGTCCAAGCCACTAGACATGCCATCATCAAATAGTACTGTGAAAAGAACAATGAGGTAGGTTCGCCCCTGTCACTATACAATATGCAATCATCAAGGAATGCCTTTTATTCCAAGGAACTAATCTAATCCTGGCATTTTGATTGCCCTTCGTCTCAGGGAGGGAAAGCACAAGTTCCCAGATTGTCAACATATCTTTTTCTCATGTCCCTTATTCACTGAAACATCTGCTCTTTTTACTCATCTTGCCCAATTCCTACTCCCCTGGCCTTACGATGGCCTTGGAAACAGTGGACATAAAATACGTCTCTGTGTGTTTTGACAGAGAGGCTATTTTTTTGTTACAAAAAAAAACGAGTCTCTAGCCAATGTGATGATAGCGTAGCCTAAAAATACAAATCTATTTTAGGAAAACTACTTAAACCATTACACTTTTGTTATTCCAAGACTTCCACCCTCATTCGTTTCACATACAGTAGAAGGAGAAAGGGAGGTTAAAATCTACTCCAAACCCACAAAGAGACTGTAAAATGGATGCTCTATAAAAAGCTCATGAAATAGGAATGACCCTCCCCAGCTAATTTCTCTCCATGTTTTTGTTTGGGAGACTGTGGATAATGTAGACGGTTTTGGGAGACCGTGGATAATGTAGACGGTTTTGGGAGACCATGGATAATCTAGTGCAAGTGCTTTAGGTATTAGGCCTCGCCTACTCAGCTCATATCTAAGCCAGGCCCAGACAGCAGATGTGGGGTCTGTGTTGGTCAGCCATTCTGGGGTTAATGGCTGTCTGGCAGGAATGGGCGTTTTTCTCCAGTCATGACACTGACAGCCAGGGGGAAGTGGGATGGTAGTGGAGCCAGAGAGGTTGTTAGTGTGGTTTAGAGGAAATAGGATTCCAACATGGATTGAATTGTAAAGCCTTAAAATAAGGTCTTTGCTCGTCGTTTTCCTATTATTTTATAGCCAATTAGATCATACAAGGATTTTATAGGTGTTCAAGAAGTGTTAGTGTAATCGCAAGGTAATAAATCCACTAGTAAGAACCCAATTTTGTCCATTGGCAAAACATTTTTACGATATCTAATATTGCTAGTTATGCTAATAACTGGTGAATTAATTCAGAAATCTGTTATTGCCATCTATTTTTTTTAATAATAGATACATTTCTGCTCAACTCAAAATACTTCTCTCTGTGAAGTTACATGGCAACATCTAGATGTTATAGCCCACCCTATTTGTCATCTGACTCCGGGCCGGCTGTTTCCTGATGATAATGCATTTTAAATTTAGAGGGAATCTATCTAAATTGACAAGGAGCTTTGAAACCTTAGCCCTCTCTGTGTCCTGGGAAGTATAATGTGACTCAATCATTCGGTCACGACCCTGCGTGCTCAGGTTGGAGAGAGCCAGATGGAGCCTGATGTCATGCATTAAGACTCATTATTTCATTCAATCTTCTCAACTGAAGCAAGGGCATTGTCAGAACCAGCAAGGGAATTCAAATCCCCAAGAAATACTTTGTTTATCCTCTGTGAAACATTCTGAGTTTGCGTGAATGTGTTATCTTGGAACAGATTCGAAGGCCCAGCAGTGTCCTATCATGCTACAGTACAGTGGCCAGTGGTGAAAATCCCTTCTTGTTCTCTGCTCATTGGGTTTTTATTTATTTATTTATTTTACCTTTATTTAACCAGGTAGGCAAGTTGAGAACAAGTTCTCATTTACAATTGCGACCTGGGTTAAAAGCCTCTACTTTTAGAAACTGCTGCTTCAAACAGCAGAACATACAAAAGAGTGGACCCTTTCTTGGTGAACTCCGATTTGTCATTGGTTGGAATTATGAATGCCTCAGTGAGGAAAGACTGCCTCAGTGAGGAAAGACTGCCTCAGTGAGGAAAGACTGCCTCAGTGAGGAAAGACTGCCTCAGTGAGGAAAGAGTGAATGTGTGAGAGTGATTGAGGGCTGTGTTGTGTTCAGCTGCACTTGGATTATGTCTCCGTCTGTCCCTGTGCACATGCCCAATTTCCTGACAGAGCACTCTCTCCAGATTGAAAGTGTCTGCTGAGGTGTGATGCTGCTTGATGGGCCATGTGTGTTTTGTGAATGTGAAGGCATTTTCAATGGACCTCGGGTTGATCAAAGCATTGCTGTCGATATAAATGCTCATACTGGAGCTTTGGCCGGGGTAGGCCGTCATTGTAAATAAGAATTTGTTCTTAACTGACTTGCCAAGTTAAATAAATAAATTGGCCAGTGAGATTGATTTGAAGATGGAGTAATTTAGCAAGTATGCTACATGTTGTTCATGACTGATTTAGCATTGATTTTATGTGGTTGTCAACAGACCATCTTTGACGCTCCAGCTTCAAATGATTCTACAAAATGGATGTGTTACAAAATGTGTCAGATGTGTTGTGAGCAATTATCAAGGTCCTAACAAACTGGCTAATCCTCCAGCTCCTGCTAGGCTAAGTAAACGGCCTGATTTTCTTTCAAGTCCTCAAACATGTCTTGATCATGCTTTTCGTAAAAGCTTTCCGTGAGCTTCAAACAGCGTTCTGATGTGCAGTTTAAAACACAAACGGTGTATCACTATCACACTTGTCTCCTAGCTTTGTGGATGAACTAGGTAGGTATGATCTTCTTAGTGTTTCACAGTACATCCCTGTAGGTGCGAGAGAGCCTTTATCTCAAACATATTGTTGACTTGGCTGCCTTCAGTGAAAACACGTGGCGAAAGCCAGAAGCGGTATGTTCTCCAACGTTCTAAATCATCTGTTCATTTGGTTTGTGCCTATCCAGAAAGCTGCCAACCATCTTGCCAGAGAGGACAGCTACTCTTAGTAGTCTGCTGAATCTGAACCCATCACACCACTGTGACTTAGTCGGCACATTTCTACCTCGGCTGCCAGACCTCGCAAGTTGTTGTAGGGGCTTGTATAATTTATCTCTCCTATGGGGCCTCCCTTGCTGTGTTGATTGCCTACCTCTGCCAGCCATGTCTATGGCTTCAATCAAACAACACTTTGATATTGCAGCTATAGGGCAAAGCTAAGACTCCACTGACTGACTGCTGCGGAAGCTCTGTGTGTTCAGACTGCCTAATTGACATAGGTAATAAAACCCTGGATCTGGGCATCATAGAGCTACAGATAGATTTATATCTGTGTCCTGGGTTAAATAACTCTGTCACTGCTTAGTGGAATCATCCTCAAGTAGAGAGGAAACTAAAAATCAATGGACATCCATTCTGAATATTACACGTCCCACAGTTGCTGCATACTTAGAGAAACATCCAGAAGTGGGATGTGGATTGTCTCCTGACAGAGAGGGTTATTGTAGGGAAACATCCAGAAGTGGGATGTGGTTTGTCTCCTGACAGAGAGGGTTATTGTAGGGAAACTTCCAGAAGTGGGATGTGGATTGTCTCCTGACAGAGAGGGTTATTGTAGGGAAACATCCAGAAGTGGGATGTGGTTTGTCTCCTGACAGAGAGGGTTATTGTAGGGAAACATCCAGAAGTGGGATGTGGATTGTCTCCTGACAGAGAGGGTTATTGTAGGGAAACATCCAGAAGTGGGATGTGGTTTGTCTCCTGACAGAGAGGGTTATTGTAGGGAAACATCCAGAAGTGGGATGTGGATTGATAGTCAATAAGGTCTCACGCAGTAGGCCCAGTGGTATCGTAACTCAGGGTATTGCCGCTGCACTGCCTACATTGGCCACATCTCAGAGGTCAAGTTTAGGTAAGACGCAGCTCTCTTGCTTGGGCCAAGAAACACGAGCAATGGACATTAGACCAGTGGAAATCTGTCCTTTGGTCTGATGAGTCCAAATGTGAGATTTTTGGTTCCAACCGCCGTATCTTTGTGAGACACAGAGTAGGTGAATGGATGATCTCTGCAAATGTGGTTCCCACCATGAAGCATGGAGGTGTGATGGTGTGGGGTGCTTTGCTGTTGACACTGTAAGTGATTTATTTAGAATTCAAGGCACACTTAACCAGCATGGCTACCACAGCATTCTGCAGCGATACACCATCCCATCTGGTTTGCGCTTAGTGGGACTATCATTTGTTTTTCAACAGGACAATGACCCGAAACACACCTACAGCCTGTGTAAGGGCTAATTGACCAAGAAGGGGAGTGATTGAGTGCTGCATCAGATGACCTGGCCTCCACAATCACCCAACCTCAACCCAATTGAGATGGTTTGGGATGAGTTGGACCGCGGAGTGAAGGAAAGGCAGCCAACAAGTGCTCACCATATGTGGGGACTCCTTCAAGACTGTTGGAAAAGCATTCCAGGTGAAGCTGGTTGAGAGAATGTGTGTGCAAAGCTGTCATCAAGGCTAAGGTTGGCTACTTCGAAGAATCTCAAATATAAAATATATTTTGATTTGTGTAACACTTTTTTTGGTTACTACATGATTCAATATGTGTAATTACATAGTTTTGATGTCTTCACTATTATTCTACAATGTAGAACATCGTAAAAAAAATAAAAAGATAAACTTGAATGAGTAGATGTGTCCAAACTTTTGACTGGTACTGTAGGTGGCCTTTCTTGTGTCAGTAAGAGGCCCCCGCTGATAAATGTGAATAAACACATCGTCAGCTTTTGCCCACTCCATGAAATACAAAACCAGCAAAAACGGAGCACAGAGCACTTCTCGGGTCTGAGTACTGGGAGATACTGAATGACATTCTGGATATAAAACATCACAGAGCCTTTTTTAACACAACACTGATTCAGGCCTAGTTATTCTCTCATGGCTAGCAGTGTAGTGCGGGGAATACTGTTGATGTTTATCTGTGGAAACTGAACGTAGCTTCTTTGCCTGGGTTATTTTGCAGTCTTAGTAGATTCAGACTGAGGCAAAGATGATGATCGGTTGAATGCCGTGAGATTGGGTACAAGGGCAGAGTGGCGCCGGGTGGACCTACTTAATGAAGCACAAAACCAAATCCCCGGTGACCCTCTAATCATCGGTCGGTTTCTTAGTACAGTGGTGCATTGTCTCAGCTGGAGTCAGACATCGTGTGTATGTGTAATGTAAGTGCATTTGTGTGTGTGAGGCAATTAGCTTGTGTGTTAGCTTTGTGAGTTGATTTCTGTGCATGCTTTGTAGTGCTGAGTGATTAGTGCTTTTTTGGTTTCAGTTCGATTTATAAAAAAAATAATCATGATTTCGACTTCGATTGAATTTTTTTTCAACATGAAATGCACTATGCATTATGTGGGTTGAGTGCTATAACAACACAGAATAAAACAATTATCACCATCACTTATTCACAGTACTTTACTGTAATAAAATATATAACATTTGATTACTTTATTTAATTAATGAAATAATAGCAGGCGTGAAAGAAACAGACTGGGCAAGTACAGTAGCCGCACAATGGATTATGGTCATTGTAGTTAATTATCACGTTTTCTTCAGTAAATTGTGTAGAACATTGGCCTGTTGGAAACTACAACTCCCTAATACATATCAGATCATGCCTGAATTGTTTGATCTCTAGAGACTCTGTGCATTGAGCTCACAGAAGAAGAAAAAAAACAAAGTGGAATTCAAGTAGTTGAACCTAAGTCAATCAATTGGTAGTTTAAAAAAAGAAAAATTACCAACATTTTGGTTAATCGCTCAGCACTAGTGTGGTGTGTGTGTGTGCATACAGTACATCTTATAGTATCTAGTATCTCTACTTGCACATTCATCTTCTGCACATCTATCACTCCAGTGTTTAATTGCTAAATTGTAATTATTTCGCCACTATGGCCTATTTATTGCCTGTATATATACTTTTAAAAAAATGGTGTTATTGACTGTATGTTTGTTTATTCCATGTGTAACTATGTATTGTTGTTTGTGTCGCACTGCTTTGCTTTATCTTTGCCAGGTCGCAGTTGTAAATGAGAACTTGTTGTCAACTAGCCTACCTGGTGAAATAAAATAAATAGAAATTAAAGAATAGGCTTCTCATTGGTGTGAGACAGCATCAGCCTGACCTACCTCCATAGCTGAACTGGTCCTCGATCTGAACAAGCCTCCTGTGGTCTGTATGGATTCCTCCTGCACTCCTCTCTCTCTTTCCTTCCCTCTCCCCTCTTCCACCAGACTGGAGATCATTTGGATCTATTTATAGTATCGTCTTGAATAATAAATCACCTGCAGACAGACAGGAGGCTGTGCCTTGCCTCGTCGATGCAAGTCACACACACCTTCTACCAAAAGTCAAACTGATATGCACTCCCAAACACACACACACCTGTGGAGCGGCAGGTAGCATAGCTGTTAAGAGCGTTGGGCCAGTAACCGAAAGATTGTTGGTTCGGATTCCAGAGCCGGTAAGGTGGAAAAATCTGCCCTTGAGCAAGGCAGTTAACCTCCTACAACATCTGCTCCCCGGGCGCTTAGATTCAGAGGGGTTTGGTTAAATGGGAAAGACACATTTTGGTTGAATCCATTCAGTTGTGCAACTGAGTAGGTATCCCCTTTCCATGTGTCCACATTGGCCTTTGGCAAGAGGACTGCTATCAATGCCAGAGATAAGAGAAACCCTCCATCCTTTAATCACTTAATCAGGAAGCAAAAGTACCTCAGAGCTCACAACATTACTGCCATCCAATATTACCCTTGGAAGTAATTCAAGCACTGCAAAATCAATGCTACAGTTTGTGTGCCATATGGATTCGATTGTGATTTTGAACTGACAAGAACTGGACTTCCTTCCTCCCCTTTTCACTCTTCCCTCTTTCTCTCTCTCTCTCCTTTCCTCCCTCACTCCAGGCGCTGGATGTGGACCGCAGTGTGCTGTACAAGATGAAGAAGTCAGTCAAGGCCATCTACACCTCAGGTCTGGGTGAGTGAGAGAGGTTTATGCTCATTTACAGTTATAACACCATACCTCTCTCTATGGGCTGGAGGTTGACAAGGGTTAGCGGTTAATGCTACCTTTGGTTAAAGCTGTCAGGGTCTGAGTGACCGAAAGGTTCATCTAATGAAAGGTCAGGGTTCAGAGCCACCTGTGACGATCATTTTAGAAAGTCAAAAAGCTAGTGCATTCGGAAAGTATTCAGACTCCTTAACTTTTTACACATTTTGTTACATTACAGCCTTATTCTAAAATATATTTGATTAGGGGGAAAAACCCCCTAATCAAATACACAATACCCCCATAATGACAATGCAAAAATGGTTTTTTAGAAATGTTTGCAAATGTATCAACAACAAAAAACTGTCACATTTACTTAAGTATTCAGACTCTTTACTCAGTACTTTGTTGAAGCACCTTTGGCAGAGATTACAGCCTCGAGTCTTCTTGGGTGTGACACTACAAGCTTGGCACACCTGTATTTGGGGAGTTTCTCCAATTCTTCTCTGCAGATCGTTTCAGGCTCTGTCAGGTTGGATGGGGAGCGTTGCTGCACTGCCATTTTCAGGTCTCTCCAGAGATGTTCGTTCGGATTCAAGTCCGGGCTTTGGCTGGGCCACTCAAGGACATTCAGAGACTTGTTCCGAAGCCACTCATGCATTGTCTTTGTTGTGTGCTTAGGGTCGTTGTCATGTTGGAAGGCAAACCTTCGCCTCAGTCTTTCATCAAGGGTCTCTATACTTTGCTCCGTTCATCTTTGCCTCGATCCTGACTAGTCTCCCTGTCCCTGCCGCTGAAAAACATCCCCACAGCGTGATGCTGCCACCACTATGCTTCACCGTAGGAATGGTGCCAGGTTTCTTCCAGACGTAACACTTGGCATTCAGGCCAAAGAGTTCAATCTTGGTTTCATCAGACCAGGGAATCTTGAGACTTTAGGTGCCTTTTGGCAAACTCCAAGCGGGCTGTCATGTGGTTTTTACTGAGGAGTGGCTTCCATGTAGCCACTCTACCATAAAGGCCTGATTGATGGAGTGTTGCAGAGATGGTTGTCCTTTTGGAAGGTTCTCCCATCTCCACAGAGGAACTCTGGAGCTTTGTCAGTGACCATCGGGTTCTTGGTCACCTCCCTGACCAAGGTCCTTCTGACCAAGGCCCTTCTCCCCCGATTGCTCAGTTTGGCTGGGCGGCCAGCTCTAGGAAGAGTCTTGGTGGTTACAAACTTTTTCCATTTAGAAATGATGGAGGCCACTGTGTTCTTTGGGACCTTCAATGCCGCAGACATTTTTTGGTACCCTTCCCCAGATCTGTGCCTGGACACAATCCTGTCTCTGAGCTCTTCGGACAATTCCTTTGACCTCATGGCTTGGTTTTTGCTCTGACATGCACTGTCAACTGTGGGACCTTATATAGACGGGTGTGTGGACAGGATTTGGAAAGGGTCTGAATATTTATGTTTTTTTTATAATACATTTGCAAAAATGTCAAAACCTGTCCATTGATGAGGGAAAAAAATATATTTATTACATTTTAGAATAAGGCTGTAACCTAACAAAATGTGGAAGAGGTCAAAGTTCAACAGGTCTGAATACTTCCCGAATGTAGCCATATCTAGGAAAACCAAAGTTCCAAAGGCTGGGCCTAATATATTGTTCTGAGCCAATTGTAATTTTCCTAAGTCCCTGTGGAAATTGAGAAGGTTGAGGTGCTCAAACTGCTTGGAGTAACCCTGGGTTGTGAACTGTGAATACTGTGGAAATTGAGAAGGTTGAGGTGCTCAAACTGCTTGGGGTAACCCTGGGTTGTGAACTGTTGTGGTCAAACATGTTGATACAACAGTAGCTAAGATGAGGAGAACTCTGTCCATAATAAAGCACTGCTCTGCCTTTTTAACAACACTATCAACAAGGCAGGTCCTACAGGCCCTGGTTTTGTTGCACCTGGACTACTGTTCAGTAGTGTGGTCAGGTGCCACAAAGAGGGACTTAGGAAAATTACAATTGGCTCAGAACAGGGCAGCACAGAGCAAGAGAAAGACAACATTAATAATATGCATGTAAATCTCTTATGGCTCTCTTAAGTGGTGGAGAGATTGTGTTCATCACTACTTGTTTTTGTAATGCACCGAGCTGTCTATTTAAACTACTAGCACACAGCTCGGACACCCATGTATACCCCACAAGACATGCCACCAGAGGTCTCTTCTCAGTCCCCAAATCCAGAACAGACTATGAGAGGTGCACAGTACTACATAGTGCCATGACTACATGGAAGTCTATTCCACATCAGGTAATTGATGCAAGCAGTAGAATCAGATTTAGAAAATAGATAGAAATACACCTTATGGAACAGCAGGGACTGTGAAGCAACACAGACATAGGCACAGACACATGCTTGTTACTTTTATTTCTTATTTCTATTTTTTTAAACTGCGTTGTTGGTTAGGGGCTTGTAAGTAAGCATTTCATCAAGGTCTACACCTGTTGTATTCGGCAGACGTGACTAATAAAATGTAATTTGATGCATATACACACGTGATAACATACGCACTATACACACACGTACACATGGATTGTGTTGTAGATATGTGGTAGTGGAGTAGGGGCCTGTAGAATCAGAATCAGATTCAGAAAACAGATAGAAATACAGCTTATAGAACAGCGGGGACTGGGAATGTGCAAGTAGAGATACTAGATACTATAAGATGTACTGTATACACACACACACACACACACACACACACACACACACACGTACACACACACACACACGTACACACACACACACACACACACACACGTACACACACACACACACACACGTACACACACACAGGTACACACACACACAGGTATACACACACACACACAGATACACACACACACACACACACACAGGTACACACACACACACACAGGTACACACACACACAGGTACAGACACACACTAGCACACACACTCTACACACAATCATTGTAATATTGTTATATGGTGAGGTTATGCATTTTGTATTGGAGATATGTAGTGGTGTAATCATTTTGTATTGTAGATATGTAGTGGTGTAATCATTTTGTATTGGAGATATGTAGTGGTGTAATCATTTTGTATTGTAGATATGTAGTGGTGTAATCATTTTGTATTGTAGATATGTAGTGGTGTAATCATTTTGTATTGGAGATATGTAGTGGTGTAATCAGTTTGTACTGTTTTATATTTTGTTTTATCCACAAGTTTCCTGGGGAGGTTACTGGGGAAATGATTATGGGTACTGAGTTTGGCCCGGCGGAGTTTTTGGTTTTAGAAGCTGGCCAACTGGGATGAGCAATAATCAGATATTCACTTACTAGATGTTGAAATGTTACGGAGCCGGTGACAACAGGCACTGTTCGTGGTTGTACATACAACCAGACACAACTTAATGATTGGCTTAAATTGGAGGGCTTCGACAAAAAATCTGAATGTTCTTGTCAGAGATGGTACAGTTTCCATTGCCTCCCAAATGACGATGAAGCATAAAGAAATTGGCTCAAAAACGTAAACTTAAAAAAGCTCCCAAAAGTTGTATGTTTGCTCGTTCCACATTGTTGATAAGACGTCAACGCAGGGTAACCCACACCCAACACTCTTTCTGGGTTATGAGAGGCCACCAGAGAAGAGACACCGCCTCAGTGGGAGGGTTGACAGACATGTCACAAGAACAGGTATGTCGACTAGTTTTGATATCGCGTGTTTGTCTTCAGTTTTTGTTGCTAGAATCTGACTACGATAACTTCTAGTCAGGGTCTGAAATTAATCTCTTTAATTTCTACCAGACACTTTTTTTTTTTTAAATCCGCCACTTTATGAAATCTATGTTAAACGCTTTATAATTGTGAACACTGAGTCAGTGGGAGGCTACCTGACATTAGAAATATGGTACATATTGTGGAACCTTAATCCATGATTATTCTTAATTTATAATAATATTAATAGAAGAATAACCGATCTGTCATGGTGGTACATGACCTGAAGTGTTTACCTGCCACAGCAAACATTTACCCTGAATTTGTCAGGTGTTACAGTGCCTTGCGAAAGTATTCGGCCCCCTTGAACTTTGCGACCTTTTGCCACATTTCAGGCTTCAAACATAAAGATATAAAACTGCATTTTTTTGTGAAGAATCAACAACAAGTGGGACACAATCATGAAGTGGAACGACATTTATTGGATATTTCAAACTTTTTTAACAAATCAAAAACTGAAAAATTGGGTGTGCAAAATTATTCAGCCCCTTTACTTTCAGTGCAGCAAACTCTCTGAATGATCCAATGTTGACCTAAATGACTAATGATGATACATACAATCCACCTGTGTGTAATCAAGTCTCCGTATAAATGCACCTGCACTGTGATAGTCTCAGAGGTCCGTTAAAAGCGCAGAGAGCATAATGAAGAACAAGGAACACACCAGGCAGGTCCGAGATACTGTTGTGAAGAAGTTTAAAGCCGGATTTGGATACAAAAAGATTTCCCAAGCTTTAAACATCCCAAGGAGCACTGTGCAAGCGATAATATTGAAATGGAAGGAGTATCAGACCACTGCAAATCTACCAAGACCTGGCCGTCCCTCTAAACTTTCAGCTCATACAAGGAGAAGACTGATCAGAGATGCAGCCAAGAGGCCCATGATCACTCTGGATGAACTGCAGAGATCTACAGCTGAGGTGGGAGACTCTGTCCATAGGACAACAATCAGTCGTATATTGCACAAATCTGGCCTTTATGGAAGAGTGGCAAGAAGAAAGCCATTTCTTAAAGATATCCATAAAAAGTGTCGTTTAAAGTTTGCCACAAGCCACCTGGGAGACCCACCAAACATCTGGTCAGATGAAACCAAAATTGAACTTTTTGGCAACAATGCAAAACGTTATGTTTGGCGTAAAAGCAACACAGCTCATCACCCTGAACCCACCATCCCCACTGTCAAACATGGTGGTGGCAGCATCATGGTTTGGGCCTGCTTTTCTTCAGCAGGGACAGGGAAGATGGTTAAAATTGATGGGAAGATGGATGGAGCCAAATACAGGACCATTCTGGAAGAAAACCTGATGGAGTCTGCAAAAGACCTGAGACTGGGACGGAGATTTGTCTTCCAACAAGACAATGATCCAAAACATAAAGCAAAATCTACAATGGAATGGTTCAAAAATAAACATATCCAGGTGTTAGAATGGCCAAGTCAAAGTCCAGACCTGAATCCAATCGAGAATCTGTGGAAAGAACTGAAAACTGCTGTTCACAAATGCTCTCCATCCAACCTCACTGAGCTCGAGCTGTTTTGCAAGGAGGAATGGGAAATAATGTCAGTCTCTCGATGTGCAAAACTGATAGAGACATACCCCAAGCGACTTACAGCTGTAATCGCAGCAAAAGGTGGCACTACAAAGTATTAACTTAAGGTGGCTGAATAATTTTGCACGCCCAATTTTCAGTTTTTGATTTGTTAAAAAAGTTTGAAATATCCAATAAATGTCGTTCCACTTCATGATTGTGTCCCACTTGTTGTTGATTCTTCACAAAAAAATACAGTTTTATATCTTTATGTTTGAAGCCTGAAATGTGGCAAAAGGTCGCAAAGTTCAAGGGGGGCGAATACTTTCGCAAGGCACTGTAATTTCATTCCCTGTTATAGATACAGAATATTTATTTTGAAAATATTAAACCTAGTCTATGTATCCCACTGGGTTTAGAGTGCTTATTTGCAGTCGAGAATAATCTGATAAATGCTATAAGGCTCAGGGAGTTTAAAATGTTTTTCAAAGTATCCCTGATGAGTGGATTTGCTGTTCCAGATCCTTATCAATTAATATCATGAACTAATCATCTATATTCATATTCTACTAATCATCTATATTCATATTCAACTACTCATCACCTGCAGATGAGCCTGGTGTGGTGGAGGTTTCTGAGGAGCCAGGTCCTTTTTCAAAGACCTTCCATGATGCCCAAACACAGTGGACAGACCCAGCAATGGAGGACCACACCTACTCCAAAGGACCTATCATCACATGTGGCATGACGACTGCACCAGCCCCTGAGAGGTCACTGTCTGTTGCAGATGTTACATTGAAAGATGATGCAGACTGTCTGCTGTACACTGGGATTCCACTACTAGAATTCAACACTCTTGTGTCTTGCTTTCAAGGTTTTGCATCATCAACAATTTTGGTTGTAGACCAAATTCTGTTGACACTAATGAAACTTAGACAGAACTTTGTTATAGCTGATTTAGCAAGACGCTTCAAAAGGTCACTCGGTCAGGTCAGTAAAACGCTGAATTCTGGATAGATGTCATTGCTGAGCACACCAAGGATCTCATTCCATGGCTGTCTCGTGAGATGATAAAGGCTACTATGCCACCAGTTTTTCAGAATCATTTTTCTTGTTATTGATTGCACAAAGTGTTTTGCAGAAGGCTAAATATCTGTACTCAAGAACTGAATCTTACAGTAACTGCTATGCCAGTAATACTGTAAAATATCTAGTAGCAACTGTTCCATCAGGAATGGTTATGTTCATTTCTGAGGCTTATGGTGGGAAATGTAGCGATAGGTTCATAACACAGAACTCTCGACCATTTGCGTGCTGGAGATGAGGTGATGGGGGGGCCGTGGCTTCACAATTAGGGACTTGCTAGAGGAACGGAATGTACGCTTGGTCTTATCAGCATTTACACGCAAGCAATGCCAGTTGACAAATGAGCAGGTCACTCGCACACAATGCATTGCTAATGTCCGTATCCATGTGGAACAAGCAATAAGGCATCTTAAGGTGTACAAGATTCTCTCACAAACTGTGCCTATTAGTTTGGTCCCGAAAATTGACAACATACTTAACATCTGTGCAGCTCTTGTAAATCTGAGAGGAGAGCTTATTTCTATCAAATAGACACAATGTCTAACACAATCAACATGTCTAACAACATGCACTGATCGTTTATGTATTCCAAAAATGTACATCACTTTATTCCTATTAATGAACTGCAAAACATTGTCAGCATTTGTAACATTCTTTTACATTCCAACTGTTAGCTGTATTTGTTTTAAATCACTGTTTTGTCAGCTCACACAACTGCCTGTACCAACATGCCTATTTTAACTGGTTCTGTCCTATGAAAAATAAACTGGTGAGAGATCATTACACTGTGTTTGTGTAGGTATATCTCTTAATGAATTGATTATCTAATAAATCAGTATCTTATGTATTATTTAATATATATGTATTTATTAAAACAGTACTTCATGAAGTAAGTGCATGCTCAAACTAATTGAATTGTGTTTGCCCAGCATATTCAATCTTCTGCTCACCCCCATTTACTTAAAGAGCTCCAGGTACTTTGGGCAGAGATGCATCTTCTTTTCAGCCAAATCATCAGCCAACCCAGGTAGCTTGTGTAAAAAGTAGAACTTCTGAAGCTGTTGCACATGTGCATCTGTGTAGTCTTTATCAAATGGAATGTCCACTTCTATGTGCTCGCTTGGTGTCCAGACGACCAGCTTGCAGCTCTGTAGGCCCAGGCACATCATGGTCACTTGTGTCTGAAAGAAGGAATAAGAAAATACATTGCCACAAACTTCTGATTAGTATGAGTTTACAATACAATGTTCAATACTTGTAATAATAATCTATTTTCTTGAATACATTTTTACCCATCTGAAGGTAGTATCCATCTTTTCCATTGGGGTGAATTAGGTCCTGCCATCATCCAAGCTTTTGATGTCACCATTTGGCTGACTCTGAAATTCTGTCAGAGACGTGGAACTCTTGAAGGGGCACTTGATCTCAAGGAGCTGTGTTGCATCAAGGATCCCATCTGGGCTGGCTCCCAACCAAGGATGGTCAGGGTGCACCATCAGGCCTCTGTTCTGCACAACATGCCCTCTGCTCTCCAGGAGTGTGATGACATTGACTTCATTTTCTTTGCCATGCTTTGTTGCTTTATTCAAATCAAATCCAATTTTATTGGTCACATACACATGGTTAGCAGATGTTAATGCAAGTGTAGTGAAATGCTTGTGCTTATAGTTCCGACCGTGCAGTAATATCTAACAAGTAATCTAACAATTCCCCAACAACTACCTTATACACACAAGTGGAGAGGAATGATTAAAAATATGTACATATAAATATATGGATGAGCGATGGCCGAACGGCATAGGCAAGATGCAGTAGATGGTATAGAGTACAGTATATACATATGAGATGAGTAATGTAGGAAATGTAAACATTATATAAAGTGGCATTGTTTTAGTGATATATTTATTACATCCAATTATTAAAGTGGCTAGAGATTGAGTCTGTATGTTGGCAGATGCCACTCAATGTTAGTGATGGCTGTTTAACAGTCTGATGGCCTTGACATAGAAGCTGTTTTTCAGTCTCTCGTCCTCACTTTGATGCACTTGTACTGACCTCGCCTTCTGGATGATAGTGGGGTGAACAGGCAGTGGCTCGGGTGGTTGTTGTCCTTGATGATCGTTTTGGCCTTCCTGTGACATCGGGTGCTGTAGGTGTCCTGGAGGGCAGGTAGTTTGCCCCTGGTGATGTGTTGTGCAGACCTCACTACCCTCTGGAGAGCCTTACGGTTGTGGGCGGCGCAGTTGCCGTACCAGGCGGTGATACAGCCCGACAGGAAGCTCTCGATTTGCATCTGTAAAAGTTTGTGAGTGTTTTTGGTGACAAGCCCAATTTTTTTCAGCCTCCAGAGGTTGAAGAGGCGCTGTTGTGCCTTCTTCACCATGCTGTCTGTGTGGGTGGACCAATTAAGTTTGCCCGTGATGTGGACCCCGAGGAACTTAAAACTTTCCACCTTCTCCACTACTGTCTCGTATGTGGATAAGGGGGTGCTCCATCTGCTGCTTCCTAAAGTCCACGATCATCTCCTTTGTTTTGTTGACGTTTCCTGACACCACACTCCGAGGGCCCTCACCTCCTCCCTGTAGGCCGTCTCGTCGTTGTTTGTAATCAAGCCTACCACTGTAGTGTCGTCTGCAAACTTGATGATGAGTTGGAGGCGTGCGTGGCCACGTAGTCGTGGGTGAACAGGGAGTACAGGAGAGGGCTGAGAACACACCCTTGTGGGGCCCAAGTGTTGAGGATCAGCGGGGTGGAGATGTTGTTTCCTACCCTCACCACCTGGGGGCGGCTCGTCAGGAAGTCCAGGACCCAGTTGCACAGGGCGGGGTTGAGACCCAGGGTCTTGAACTTAATGACGTGTTTGGAGGGTACTATGGTGTTAAATGCTGAGCTGTAATCAATGAACAGCATTCTTACATAGGTATTCCTCTTGTCCAGATGGGTTAGTGCAGTGTGGTTGCGATTGCGTCGGCTGTGGACCTATTGGGGCGGTAAGCCAATTGGAGTGGGTCTAGGGTGTCAGGTAGGGTGGAGGTGATATGATCCTTGACTAGTCTCTCAAAGCAGTTCATGATGATGGTTGCCAGTGAAGGTTGGGTACAAATGCTCATTTACACATTTTTGGGATATGTGGTGTTTCGTTTGTGGACTCATTTCGCTGTGCTGGCTGTTATATGCAGCTTCCTAGCATGATGTCGTATGTCACGTCCTGACCATAGAAAGCCTGTATCTTCTACAGTAGAGTAGGTCAGGGCGTGGCTAGGGGTGTTTAGTCTGGTTTATTATTGGGGGTTCTAGGTTTATTTTTCTATGTTGGTGTTTGTGTATGATTCCCAATCAGAGGCAGCTGGTAATTGTTGTCTCTAATTGGGGATCATACTTAAGTTGCATTTTTCCAGGCTTGGGCCTGCCTTGCTGCTGCTGTCTACATCTGCTCTGTAGCTTAGCTGAAGAAGACCTATTGTCTGGAGCCGAAATAGTGGGGCCATTACCGAGGTTGATGTTGCTTGTGAACTCTGCATGGTTCCTAAAAAGTCGGGGGAGGTTGTGGAATCGTCCTGTGACGACGTTGATGGGCCTGGATATGTGTGGTGGGGTCTGTGGTGTTTAAAATGAATTATTTGCCTTCCTCAGCCCTACATTCTTCCTCACACCTGAGTTCCACTTCCTTTGCACATCAGTGCATGCCATTCCTGTTTTGCCTTGCCTGACTGCACAAATATTTTTAGTTATTATCTAACCCAGTGTTTCCCAAACCTCTCCTGGAGTAACTGTTGTCCTGCACTTTCATGTCATTTTTGGTCGTTACTTTACTGACCTTGCACAGAATTGCTGCAGCATGACTACAATAGCATCCTGGCACTGCAATACATGAGCAACCCACTGTCTGTGTGACACCTGTCGTTGATGCTAGTACCCACACCTTGTGATGAGATGCGGGCATGGAGCTCATCAGCATTTACTCTGGCTGGCTGTGACAGTGGGGTGTTTCCAGCGCTTTGTGTTTGGGCTGTATGACAGGGTCTTGCTGAGAGTGTATGGTTTCTCTCTCTGTGCTGAGCTAGGCTCTTTTCTGGGGGGGGGGGGGGGGGGTCACTGCTACCTCTGTTCAAGGGGTACAGCTGTCTACCCCAGACCGTCAAGAAACGGCTGTGCCGTGCTTGTGAGAGTGTGAGTGGCTCTGGGAGGTTTTTTGAGCCGATCAAACGAATACCTGTGTTTTGTACTGAAGACTGGATCTAAATTTTGCTGGTTGGTTACTAGGCAACATCTGCATAATTTGCTGTGGTATCACCATCCGTTAAAGGATTTTCATAATCGATAGAATTCATGGTGTTGACGGAATCTTCTCGAAAACAAGTGGCTTAAATTCTTTAAAACCGCATTTAGCTTTGAATCACTTTCGGTAAGAGGCTTTTTGGACCTCCTTAATAGTTACAATCTTAATTGTTTCTTGGACAACAGAAACCCCAGGGGTTCCATCCATATTCCTATGGGTAATCTATCTTTATTGGAGTACAGTAAATGCACGATAGATTAGATTCCTTCTTGCTTCTGACATTTAATATTTGCTGACAAAGTTAGAGATACAAATTGCATGTAAATTTGCTGGCTTTGCTCAGTACTGTATCAGGAACATGTAAACATGGCTAGCACTTTAATTGTAGCCTGAGCCTACAACTCCCCTCAGGTGTTACATTGGAAGCTCCTCAGAGGAGGAAGGGGAGGATCATCCTCCTCAGTGAATTGAATCATTCTGATAAATATATTCACGTCACCAAATAATGGATAAAAACACACTGTTTTGCAATGAAAGTCTACAGTAGCCTCAACAGCACCGGAGGTAGCACCATGGTGTAGCCGGAGGACAGAGATTCCCTCCTCTTCTGAGTAAATTGACTTCAATACAAAAACTAGGAGTCTCGTTGTTCTCACCCCCTTCCATAGACTCACACAGTAATTATGACAACTTCCGGAGGACGTCCTCCAACCTATCAGAGCTCTTGCAGCATGAACTGACATGCCCACCCAATCAAAGGATCAGAGAATGAATGTATAACTTAAAGCATAAGCTACAGCTAGCTAGCACTGCAGTGCAGTGCAGTGCAGTGCATAAAATGTGGTGAGTAGTTGACTCACAGAGAAAGACGATTGTCAAACAGTTTTGAACAAATTCATTTCTTCCAAAA
Organism: Oncorhynchus mykiss; assembly: GCF_013265735.2. NCBI lineage: Eukaryota > Metazoa > Chordata > Actinopteri > Salmoniformes > Salmonidae > Oncorhynchus > Oncorhynchus mykiss. The sequence continues at coordinate 53,190,256 of NC_048583.1, read as the reverse complement.
CGAAGGAGAAGCAAGAGGGAAATAGAGAGATTTGGTCTTTTTTTTTCAAGTTTCACTTACTTAGCTAGCAAATGCAGCTAGCTGGTTTAGCCTACTCAAACACCCTGCTCAAACAGAGGGGTGCCATGTTAGCTAGCTGGCTATGACTATCCAACACAACACAGGAACTCTTCCAAGTCAAGGTAAGCTTTTGGTTTTACAAATGTATTTCCACCAGTGCCCGGTGTAGGTGCTAAACTGCTTACTGAATCTACACTGTAATGCTATTGCATGATTGTAGCGGGTTAACTAACACTTTAGTTCTATTAGCTATGTTGACTATGACTTTACTTTAGCTAATATGGTGACAACTATGTAGGCTCTGTATAGTGGTTATGATGTGGTTTGTCTTGGAAATGTTTTTTCACCTGGTCACATACAGCTAATGTGTTGTGCTTTGAAGTCCACAAGCGAAGGGAAAAGGTGAGGAGAGCGCATAGATGCGAGAAGGAATACAATGTGACTGCTATGAAAGTGAACTGAGTTTCCACGTTATCAGGGGGTTTATTCATTCTGTCGATTCTGTTAAAAACATTTCTTAGAAGTAAGCAAATGGAACGAAACAGGGATAAACATACCTGAATTTGTCCAATAGAACAAATTAGTTTGCAACTGTTGGACTAATGAGTACACCCTAGATCAGCTAGATGCAGGCAAGTGTGCAAGGTGGTATTGAATGTGTCACTGTCTGTCCATGTGTCACTGTATGTCACCTCAAATTTTTCTCAACTTGTGTGCACCTACTTTGTAAACTTGAATTCATAGGCTAGGTTGTAGCAACCTCATGATGAGTATATGGAAAATTTGAGTATAATGTAGTAGCCTAAACCTATCCACTGTTATCCAATATGCTGTAATTAAAATAAGGCCATGCTCATGAAAAAAATAACTAGTCCTCCCTTATGTTAACGGCACCAACCGCCACTGATTGGCTTCCATTCCCCCTTTGAGAAACCTAGTAAATCTGCATAGACGTTCAGTCCAGTAATAATCAGTGCATAACAGGAAGGTTTGGATTTAAAAGGCGTCGGAGGCCAGACGGTACCGGTCGGCAGTAAATCTGAGGCCCGGTGAGGTGAGCGAGAAATCTCTCCTGAAGGCTTTAGTCTGTGACCCTCCCAGATGCACCTGTACTACTGAGTCACCTCAGTCCTCAGGAAAATAAATACTGTCAAGACATCAGTACCAAGATGTATTACACACCTGTCAGCTCTGCTCTGCTGTCAGACGTGTTACAGCTATATTGGATACCTGTAGGTAATATTAGGGCTAAAGAGGTGTGTTATATTCAGTAAGTCTGGACTTACTGGCTGTGCAGTCTTTCAAGTAGTCTTATTAATTAATTAGATACACGTGTCAAGAATGCTGTAGGAAAATCGAAGTATTTGTACTGCTCTGGTCATTGATATGAAGAGGGGCGTTTTGCAGAGTAAAATGTTCTGGAGTCGTCACTCACGTTAGATTTCAATCCGTCCTTGACATTCCACTACCACTGTTCTTTCACGTTGTGGTTTGTCACTCAATCTTCTCATCTTCACTCACCTTTTCTGATCTGTAGACAAAGCCATATTTACTTGATCTATTTTGAACACAACTCACACTGCCTTATGAGCAGCACCTAATACTGATATTTACCTCAAATTGACAAAACCATCAGTGGACAAAGCAAATCTAGATACCCAGAACTAAATCGAGGACAAAAGGACCATTGAAATCTTTGAGTTGTACCTTCCTCTCGTATTCATTCATCTACTCAGGCCCTTTCTGAATTTACCCTCAGTCAGAACACAGGGCGATTACATAAGAGGAGAACACTTGGTGACCTTCCAGTCTTCCTGAGAATGAATGTTGTGAATTAAGACGCTTTTTCCTTAGTTCAGCTGTGGGATCTTGGATTTTCTGGCCCTTCTTTATAGCAGAGACTTTGTCTGTGCCAATATAAACAGTGAAAGCTTGTTGCCGGATTGTTAGAATTAGTGGTAAAGTTGATTCCAATGCTAGCTAGCATCATATTTAACACTTGTGTCAGGCTCTGGATAGAACAACCTTGACCTTTTAAGAAAAATTTAAATGTAAGAAATGTCAACAACTCAACATTGTTGTCAGTGAGATTGTGTGTTTGTATGGTCCAGTCAGGAGGTCGAAGCGACATTGTGTCTGTTCTGCTTGGTATTATAATGTGGGCTGGAGGCACTGAACTGAACAGTGGAATCCTGCTGCTGCCAGAGCCCAGCCCAGACTTCCCTTGATGTGGTCAAATCGCTGCATTATTCAGCACAACCTACACATCTCTCCCAAGCTCCCTATTCTACCCAAGATCTCAATCAGTTGCCTGGACCTCGCTCTCCTGTGGTGAAATATTCATCCCTGACAGTTTGACTCTCTCTCTCTCTGCTCTGTATCTTTTTAATCTGTGTTGCTGCTCACCCTCCATAGCTTTGACATATTCGACCTCCACATGCCCAGGATTGTAGTGTTATTCCATACACAAACATCATGTCTCTCAGACTCCTACTACAAACTCCTGCAGTTTGGACATTGTATTAACCTTCAACCTGACAAGTTCCTCCAGCAACACTGACAAGTTATTTTATCTCTCCCTCCCTCGTTTCTCAATTGGAAGTAAAAAGGCAAGCTTTTGAGAAAATGAGAAGCCAGCTATGTTGTCGAATGGACAAGCATTGTTTCTTCAGAAAGCAGCATCCCATATAGTCTGACCTGTTACAGTTGATCTTGTCAACCTCTTTTGCATGTCGTAAACAGTCAGTAAGTTAGTCAGTCGTAGTGACCATAGAGCAGAGAAGATGATAAAAGCCAAATCAGAACTTACCTCCTTCACCAGGAATGTAGCGCCATCCTCCTGGAGGACAGGGGCCCAGTGGAGAGCCCGGTCTGACTGACAGAACTGGAGCAGAGCTTACCCTCGCCACACCACAGCGCTCCTTGGTGTCACCTATCAGTCTGCCTATCACTGGGCCTGCAGAGCTGTCACTCTATCAGGATTGAAGGCAGTCAATTCAGGAAGTGTTTAATTAAAAATTCGGACATTTTAAAACTTTTGAAATAAATAGCTACTACTTTTCAGTATTGAGAAGTCATGCCATTTTTTAGATTATTGAATTGTAATTTTACTTCCTGAATTGACTGCCTTCAATTAAAATTGAACCCAACCCCGCACCCAATTACTGGTCTAATGGCCCACAATGGCTGAGATAAGAAATACATGCTTTATTAATCCCCAGTTTGATCTGGGTGGTTTATATTCAGTTTATATTGGTCAGGCTGATGGTGTTTGCTGTATGCACCGCTGTGCCTCTGGGTAGATCAGATCAGTTTTTCTGGCTAAACTTTGTCATGATGAGCCCATAGGCAGCCATCACACTCATGATAATGAGTACTCAGCTACTGAGGGCATGCATGCACGCACATTGTAAAGTTTGATGAATATACCTTAAATTGTACATACTGGAAGCACACACTCTCATAGACAGAATGAAATCATTTGTCATTCCCCTTGCTGTCTCACTTTTTTCCATCTCCAGCCACACACACACACCATGCATTTTACTACTGTCTCACTGAGGTCTCCCTTAATGACAATCCATCTCCCTCCAATGGTTTGTCCTCTGGGTAAACCTTAACAGCCTTGTCTGCGGCGGCCATATCGTTAAAAGGATGTTAAGTCCAGCAGTATTTATTCAGCCCCCATGGAGAATGGCATGTGAAACCTCCAGCAAAGTAAGCTTGTGATTAACTGTGTGTGTGTGTGTGGGGACAGACACCCCCACCACCCTCTGCTGTTAGATAATCCACAGCAGGTGCCTTGGTGTGTCTGCTGCTGTTGTTGCAGTTACCGTATGTGTGTGTTGATTGTCAAAGAGCTCTCTATGGGTGAATGTGTCACTCCACCTCTCCTCCCTCCTTTTCAAGATTCCCGTTAAACACTGGGCCACCATTTCCTGAGGGCCCGACTCAGACAGGAACCCAAGTCATTCCATCCATCCACAACAACAGAACACAACCCTCCAAGTCATGCTATCACTGACTATCCCTGACTGAGACAGAAAGGGAAAGAGACGAGACAGTGTGGGAATGCACTGGACGGTGGCATGTATTGTTCACAGTGACTCACTCTCACACACAGACACACACTGCTCACAGTATCTCACTCACTCTCTGTTCCCTGAGGTGTTTAACTGCCGGGGTTGCTTTACAGTAAATAGGAGCCGTGTGTGTTCTGTGTCAGGGTTGGGATCGTCACCGGGGCCGTGTGTGTTCTGTGTCAGGGTTGGGGTCTTCCCTGGGGCCGTGTGTGTTCTGTGTCAGGGTTGGGGTCTTCCCTGGGTCCGTGTGTGTTCTGTGTCAGGGTTGGGGTCTTCCCTGGGTCCGTGTGTGTTCTGTGTCAGGGTTGGGGTCTTCCCTGGGGCCGTGTGTGTTCTGTGTCAGGGTTGGGATCGTCACCGGGGCCGTGTGTGTTCTGTGTCAGGGTTGGGGTCTTCACCGGGGCCGTGTGTGTTCTGTGTCAGGATTGGATAGTCAAGGCACAGAGAGATGCCCTGAGCTCATGTGCCACTTCACAACAAAAGCCCTGCTAGGGCCCGCTGGTGACACACAGGCCAGGGCGACCCACAACAAAGCAGCTGTGTTTGATGTCTTAACGGTGTGCGTGTGTTTGAACATTTGTTTTTGGCAGAGTTGCGCAAGGACAGCCTAAACAGCAACCCAATAAGAATTCAACTGTAGGTTCCCTTTAGGTAACTTGACTAGAGCACTGTGGTTTCGCTAAAATAAATGTAGTCTTAGGTGGAAAGGGGTTGAGAAAGAAGTCTTCTTAAGAGATGAAGGACTTCCAACTCACCTGTTAATCCGTGCCTGAGCTCGGACGACTCCGGTTAAATCCATGCCTGAGCTCGGACGACTCCGGTTAAATCCATGCCTGAGCTCGGACGACTCCGGTTAAATCCATGCCTGAGCTCAGACGACTCCGGTTAAATCCGTGCCTGAGCTCAGACGACTCCGGTTAAATCTGTGCCTGAGCTCCGACGACTCCGGTTAAATCCGTGCCTGAGCTCAGACGACTCCGGTTAAATCCATGCCTGAGCTCGGACGACTCCGGTTTAATCCGTGCCTGAGCTCGGACGACTCCGGTTTAATCCGTGCCTGAGTTTAGGAATCAAAACTCAGTGTTTGGCGTTCATTTTTAGCAGTAAGGTTTTTATGATCTGCATTATTTCATCCACCTTGATCTTATTGCACCACTATAAGAGTTGCTTGTAGTTCTTCTATTTTAATATCTTCCCCTGTGAACATGTTAAGTTGTGGGTGGCAGTGTGTCTGGACAGACGCGGTGCAGTAATGAGTTCCGCTGAGTCATTCTCCGGAGGTAGAATCCATCCTCACATTCCTCCTCTACTGTCTCTCTCTCTGTGTGTGTGTGTGTGTGTGTGTGTGTGTGTGTGTGTGTGTGTGTGTGTGTCCATCCATTTGTCACCCTGTATGAGTGGCCTCTGCCACAGGTGGTGATTGGTTGGTGGGCGGTATCTCCCTGATCTAACATGACAAGGTGGTCCCCTGACCATTGACACAGAGTGGGCTGAGCGATGGAAGGGGAATGGTGTGCTAATGGGCCACCAGACTCTGTTCACAGTAAAACACACACTCACAATCTCTAACACACACACACACACACTCCCTGTTCTCTAGGGAAAGTCTCCAGGGTTGTCATGGCAATGCTCCCTGCACCCAACCAGTGCCTCAAATCCCCTTCACATCAATTAGCAGCACTAAATGATGTGTGGCTCTGAGGCTAGCTGACATCTGTCAGGCCTGCTTTATGGACTCCCCTTTCGTAGCTTGAAGTGACGGTGTTGCTGGGTTTGATTTAGGTGAATTTCCTGTTCCTATAGGATACACACACACACCTGGGTGGCCTTTCTCTCTTTCTAACCTTATAACCTTTATAAAAGGTTTTATTTCTGGATGTACCTTACTGTGATGTTTTCAAATAAAATGGTAAAAAATAAACCAAAATATCTTCTTAGTAAAGAGAGATTTCTCAAGCAATCATTTTTGCTAGGACTGTCTGAGTGGTCTCCATCCCACCAAACAGCTCTTACACATTCATTTTATGTTTTACCTTTATTTAACTAAGCAAGTCAGTTAAGAACTAATTCTTATTTACAATGACGGCCTACCCCATCCAAACCCTAACCCGGACGACGCTGGGCCAATTGTGCGCCGCCCTACGGGACTCCCAATCACGGCCGGTTGTGATACATCCTGGAATCGAACCAGGGTCTGTTTTAGTGCGCCACTCGGGAGCACTAAAAGGGCATTATCATTATTATCACAATTTCACAGTATTATTCCAACCTCATAGTGTGGAAATAGATATAAAACACAGGAAATCACATTTTTGACTGCGCTGGGCCTTTTAATAAAATACCACACCTGTATGTATTAGCTTTAGCCTTAGTTTTAGAATCAACCTACTTTTAACTGCCATTTTTGTCTTTTAGCAGCTCTTAATCATAGCAATCAGGAATTGTAGCCTGTAACACTCCCACAGTCTAATGAATGGTAACGTTCATGAGTAATTCCTCTTTAACCTCTTTGTACGAGAGAGTTTGTGTTACTGTCTGCACAGTGTAACCACAGTTCCCTGGTCATCCCCTCCCCCTGCCACATGGCCACAGCTCTGGAGGCATTCCAGTGTGACACCACTTCTAACTCTCTCTCTTCCTGTCTCATTGTGTTCTTCAATCCCAAAGACAATTTCAGAGAGCAGGGGAAACATTGGAGAACGGAGATGAGGGGGGAATAGGAGTGGATGGAATTCCACACACTAGAGGTCAACCGATTAATCAGAATGGCCGATTAATTAGGGCCGATTTCAAGTTTTCATAACAATCGGAAATCTGTATTTTTGGACACCGATTTGGCCGATTTTTAAAATGTTATTTATTAGATTTTTTTACACCTTTATTTAACTAGGAAAGTCAGTTAAGAACACATTCTTATTTTCAATGGCGGCCTAGGAACAGTGGGTTAACTGCCTTCTTCAGGGGCAGAACGACAGATTTTTACCATGTCAGCTCCAGGATTCAATCTTGCAACCTTACGGTTAATTAGTCCAACACTCTAACCACCTGCCTCACAAGAAGCCTGCCTGTTACGCGAATGCAGTAGAAGCCAAGGTAAGTTGCTAGCTAGCATTAAACCTATCTTATAAAAAACAATCAATCACTCATAATCACTAGTTAACTACACATGGTTGATGATATTACTAGTTTATCTAGCGTGTCCTGTGTTGCATATAATCGATGCAACGCAGGGGGATGATTTAACAATGGCGCATTTGCGAAAAAAGCACAATCGTTGGACGACTGTACCTATCCATAAACACCAATGCCTTTCTTAAAATCAATACACAGAAGTATATATTTTTAAACCTGCATATTTAGTTAAAATAAATCCAGTTTAGCAGGCAATATTAACCGGGGGAAATTGTGTCACTTCTCTTGTGTTCATTGCACGCAGAGTCAGGGTATATGCAACAGTTTGGGCAGCCTGGCTCATTGCGAACTAATTTGACAGAATTTTACGTAATTATGACATAACATTGAAGGTTGTGCAATGTAACAGGATTATTTAGACTTGGGGATTCCACCTGTTAGATAAAATATAGAACTGTTCCGTATTTCACTGAAATAATAAATGTTTTGTTTTCGAAATGATAGTGTCCGGATACGACCATATTAATGACCAAAGGCTTGTACTTCTGTGTGTTATTATGTTATAATTACGTCTATGATTTGATATTTGATAGAGCAGTCTGACTGAGCGATGGTAGGCAGCAGCAGACTCGTAAGCATTCATTCAAACAGCACTTTTGTGCGTTTTGCCAGCAGCTCTTCGCAAGCATTGCTCCGTTTATGACTTCAAGCCTATCAACTCCCGAGATTAGGCTGGTGTAACCGATGTGAAATAGCTAGCTAGTTAGCAGGGTGCGTGCTAATAGCGTTACAAATGTCACTCGCTCTGAGACTTGGAGTAGTTGTTCCACTTGCTCTGCATGGGTAACACTGCTTCGAGGGTGGCTGTTGACGATTTGTTCCTGGTTCGAGCCCAGGTAGGGGCAAGGAGAGGGACGGAAGCTATACTGTTACACTGGCAATACTATAGTGCCTATAAGAACATCCATTAGTCAAAGGTATATGAAATGCAAATGGTATAGAGAGAAATAATCCTATAAATACTATATTAACTACAACCTAAAACCTCTTACCTTGGAATATTGAAATCTCATGTTAAAGGGAACCACCAACTTTCATATGTTCTGAGCTAGGAATTCAAACGTTAGCTTTTTTACATGGCACATGTTGCACTTTTACTTCTCCAACACTTTGTTTTTGCATTATTTATACCAAATTGAACATGTTTCATTATTTATTTGAGGCTAAATGGATTTGTATTGATGTATTATATTAAGTTAAAATAAGTGTTCATTCAGTATTGTTGTAATTGTCATTATTACAAATACATGTTAAAAAAATCGGCCGATTTAATCGGTATCTGCTTTTTTTTGGTCCTCCAATAAATCGGTAACGGTTTCGGCATTGAAAAATCATAATCGGTTGACCTCTACCACACACTGCTCTGTGCACTAACCAAGGCCGCTATCTATTCTAAATAAATGTTATTGGTCACATGCTTCGTAAGCAACAGGTGTAAAGGAAGAGGGAAATTCTTACTGACGGTCACTTCCCAACAAAGCAGAGAGAAAGAAAATGGTGAAATAATAGAAAATAATAACACTTAATAATAAATATACAGTGAGTAACGATAACTTGGCTGTATAGACAGGGTACCAGTACTGAGTGCGAGGTAATTGAGGTAGATACACTACATGACCAAATATATGTGGACACCTGTTCATCGAACATCTCATTCCAAAATCATGGGCATTAATATGGAGTTGGTCCTCCCCCTTTGCTGCTATAACAGCTTACATTCTTCTGGGAAGGCTTTCCTCTACTTGATGGAATATTGCTGTGGGGACTTGGCTGTGTGCTTAATTTTATACACCTGTTAGCAACGGGTGTGGCTGAAATAGCCAAATCCACTCATTTGAAAGGGTGTCCTCATATATACTTACACTGAGTGTACAAAACATTTAGGAACACCTTCCTAATATTGCATTTCACCCCCTTTTGGACTTAGAACAGCCTCAATTCCTCAGGGCATGGACTAAAATGTGTCGAAAGCGTTCCACAGGGATGCTGGCCCATGTTGACTTAAATGCTTCCCACAGATGTGTCAAGATGGCTGGATGTCTTTCGGGTGGCGAACCAGTCTTGATACGCACGGGAAACTGTTGTGCATGAAACCCAGCAGCATTGCAGTTCTTGACACACTCAAACCAGCGTGCCTGACATCTACTTTCCATACCCTGTTTAAAGGCACTTAAGTCAATTATATTCACCATTCAACTTCTGAATGGCACACACACACACTCCATGTCTCAAGGCTTAAAAATCCTTATTTAATTTAGTCTCCTCCCCTTCATCTACACTGATTGAAGAAGATTTAACAGGTGACATCAATAAGGGATCATAGCTTTCACCTGGTCAGTCTATGACATGGAAAGAGCACATGTTCTTAATGTTGTGTAGAGTCAGTGTAGAACTAGGAATAAAGTGACTAGGCAACAGGGTAGATAATAAACAGTATCAGCAGTGTTTTGTGAAGAGTCAAAAAAGTTAGTAGAGAAGGGTCAGTGCAGATAGTCCAGGTAGCTATATGGTTGACTTTTTAACAGTATTATGGCTTGGGGGCCTCCTGAGTGGCGCAGTGGTCTAAGACACTGCATCACAGTGCTAGCAGTGCCACTAGAGATCCTGGGTTGGAGTCCAGGATCTGTCACAGCCAGCCGTGTCCGGGAGATTCTTGGGGCGGCGCACAATTGGCCCAGCGTCGCCCGAGTTAGGGGAGCGTTTGACCGGCAGGGATGTCTTTGTCTCATCGCGCACTAGAGACTCCTGTGCCGGGCGCAGAGCACACTGACATGGTCACCAGGTATACAGTGTTTCCGCCGACACATTGGGGCGGCTGGCTTCCGGGTTAAGTGGGCATTGTGTCAAGAAGCAGTGTGGCTTGGTTGGGTTGTGTTTCGGAGGACCTACTGCTCTCGACCTTCGCCTCTCCCGAGTCCGTACGGGAGTTGCAGCGATGAGACAAGACTGTAACTACCAATTGAATAGCACGAAATTGGGGAGAAAAATGCAATAATTTTTGATCGTGTGTAGAGTGTGTGTGCTAGCGTGTGTGCATGTGTCTGTACCTGTGTGTATGCATGTGTCTGTACCTGTGTGTGTGTGTGTGTGTCTGTACCTCTGTGTGTGTGTGTGTGTGTCTGTACTTGTGTGTGTGTGTGTGTGTGTGTGTGTCTGTACTTGTGTGTGTGTGTGTGTGTGTGTGTGTGTGTGTCTGTACTTGTGTGTGTGTGTGTGTGTCTGTACTTGTGTGTGTACTTGTGTGTGTGTGTGTGTCTGTACTTGTGTGTGTGTGTGTGTGTGTGTGTGTCGGTACCTGTGTGTGTGTGTGTGTGTGTCTCTTCCCAGTCCCCGCTGTTCTATAAGCTGTATTTCTATCTGTTTTCTGAATCTGATTCTACAGGCCCCTACTCCACTACCACATATCTGCAACACAATCCATGTGTACGTGTGTGTATAGTGCGTATGTTATCACGTGTGTATATGCATCAAATCAAATTTTATTTGTCACATGCGCCGAATACAACAGGTGTAGACTTTACAGTGAAATGCTTCAGGGTCCTGTTGGTTCCAGACTTGCTGCATTGGTATCGCTTGCTGTGTGGTAGTAGAAAGAACAGTGGCACACTGGAATGGTGCTGCCACTCTGCATAGTGAGCTAGAGAGTTATACACTTGTTTGTTCGACTACTCACCTTGGTGGCTGCAATTTTTATTTATTTATTTATTTTCTTCAATTTTACCCCTTTTTCTCCCCAATTTCGTGGTATCCAATTGTTTAGTAGCTACTATCTTGTCTCATCGCTACAACTCCTGTAAGGGCTCAGGAGAGACGAAGGTTGAAAGTCATGCGTCCTCCGATACACAACCCAACCAAGCCGCACTGCTTCCTAACACAGCGCGCATCCAACCCGGAAGCCAGCCGCACCAATGTGTTGGAGGAAACACTGTGCACCTGGCAGCCTTGGCTAGCGCGCACTGCGCCCAGCCCGCCACAGGAGTCGCTGGTGCGCGATGAGACAAGGATATCCCTACCGGCCAAGCCCTCCCTAACCCGCACGACGCGAGGCCAATTGTGCGTCGCTCCACGGACCTCCCGATCCCATCCGGTTACGACAGATCCTGGGCACGAATCCAGGGTCTCTGGTGGCACAGCTGGCGCTGCAGTACAGCGCCCTTAACCACTGCGCCACCCGGGAGGCCTTGGCTGCAATTTTTGACACGTTTTAGGGCCTTCCTCTAACACCGCCTGGTATAGAGGTCCTGGATGGCAGCTAGATTGGCCCCAGTGATGTACTGGGCAGTATGCACTACCCTATAATGCCTTGCAGTCGGATGCCAAGCAGTTGCCATACCAAGCAGTGATGCAGCCATTCAAGATGCTCTCAATAGTGCAGCTGTACAACTTTTGACGATCTGAGGGCCCATGCCAAATATACCATCTCCTGAGGCGGAATCTTTTCAGCCTCTTGAGGAGGAAGAGGCATTGTCGTGCCCTCTTCACGACTGAGTTGGTGTTTTTGGACCTTGATATATCCTTAGTGATGTGGACACAGAGGAACTTGAAGCTCTCGACCCATTTCACTACAGCCCGTCTATGTAAATGCGGTGTGCTCGGCTCTCCGTTTCCTGTAGTCCACGATCAGCGCCTTTATCTTGCTGACGTTGAGAGGAGAAGTTGTTGATGTTGTTCTGGCACCACACTGCCAGGTCTCATCATCGGTGATCAGGCCTACCACTGTCTTATCGTCAGCAAACTTAATGATGGTGTGGGGGTCGTGCACGGCCACGCAGTCGTGAGTGAAAAGGGAGTACAGGAGGGGACTAAGCACACACCCCTGAGGGACCCCTGTGTTGAGGGTCAGCGTGGCTGATGTGTTGCCTACCCTTCCCATCTCAGAGTGGCCTGGATGTCCAGGATCCAGTTGCAGAGGGAGGTGTTCAGTCCCAGGATCCTCAGCTTAGTGATGAACTTTGAGGGCACTATGGTGTTGAACGCTGAGCTGTGGTCAATGAATAGCATTCTCACGTAGGTGTTCCTTTTGTCCATGTGGGAAAGATTGCGTGATCTGTTGGGGCGGTATGCGAATTGGAGTGGGATTGATTTTTGCCATGTAAAGATAAGAAAGTTAGTGTGTGTGTGTGTGTGTGTGTGTGTGTGTGTTTGTGTGTGTGTGTGTGTGTGTGTGTCTTCTTCTGCTGAGAACACTGTGTAAGTACATACCTGAATAGCCACTCTGCATAGTGAGCTAGAGAGTTATACACTTGTTTGTTCGACTACTCACACTCACTCTGAGATGTCTCCTCAGTGCCTTTTAAAGTTTATGGCTGAATTAACTACAGGAGAGGGAGAGGGAGTCCTTGTCTGTACACTTTACCTTTCCATTAATTTCTTCTATCCATTTTCCTTAGTCCCCTCTATCACCTTGTCCTCCGTAGTCATCCTTTGTTTTTTTCTCTCCTGTGTGTCAGCCCATGTGGAGAATGAGGAGCAGTACACCCAGGCCCTCGAGAAGTTTGGGGAGAACTGTGTCTACAGGGATGACCCCGACCTGGGCTCTGCCTTCCTGAAGTTTTCTGTCTTCACCAAGGAGCTCACCGCCCTCTTCAAAAACCTGGTGAGAATGAAGACTGAAATGTTGTTCTGTTATGCACCTTAAAATAAAATGTTATTTCTCACATGCGCCAAATACAACCTTACAGGGAAATGCTTACCTTCAAACTAAGTATTTGTTCTGACTGATGAAAAGACTACTATCTTGAGGAATTTGGGATTAAATAATTGTAAGTTTCTTCCTAGGTTCTGGCCTTTCTAGGGAGTTTTTCCTAGCCACTGCTTCTACACCTGCATTGCTTGCTGTTTTTGGCTTTAGGCTGGGTTTCTTTACATCACTTTGTGACATCAGCTATGTAAGAAGGGCTTTATAAATACATTTGATTGTGGAGGTAGCCGGGAATCAAAACCAGGAGATTAGCCATTCCATCCTGACTCCAACATGGCAATCTATTTCCATACCTGACAAGCCATGTGGTCAGTTCTTGAGACAGCACAGATTAAATCAACAGTGAATTAGCTCTGTGTAATTTGACGTTGTTCCTGTTGTGAGGCAAAATCCTCTAGAATGGCTGTCAGGTGTTTCTAATAAAGCTTTAGGGTTGTTTGAATTTGTTTTGGAGTCAAAGCAGGATCTAAGTAAATTGGATCCAGCAGATATTTGGTCTCCGAGTAGCACTTTGGAAGCTGCGATGGAAAACTGATCTATCCCATTCCAGATTACATTCTGACCCCAGGGGATAAACAGTTAGAGCAGGATGATAGTCTTTAATGCCATCATGTAGGAATTCCACAGACACACATACGCAGTGTTTCCCCTATATTAATTTAGTTGCGGTGGCCTGCCGCTGCTAAATTGTTCCCACCGCTGCCAAAAATATGTCATTTGTTTTATATATATATATATATATATATATATATATATATATATATATATATATATATATATATATACATACATACATATTACTGTTCAGAAGTTTGGGGTCACATAGAAATGTCATTGTTTTTGAAAGAAAAGCAAAAAAAAATGTCTGTTAAAATGACAACAAATTGCTCAGAAATACAGTCTAGACATTGTTAATGTTGTAAATGACTATTGTAGCTGGAAATGGCAGATTTTTTAAGGGATATCTACATAGGCGTACAGAGGCCCATTATCTGCAGCCATCATTCCTGTGTTCCAATGGCACGTAGTGTTAGCTAATCCAATTTTATCATTTTAAAAGGCAAATTGATCATTAGAAAACCCTTTTGCAATTGTTAGCACAGCTGAAAACTGTTGTCCTGATTAAATAAGAAATTAAACTGGCCTTCCTTGGACTAGTTGAGTATCTGGAGCATCAGCATTTGTAGGTTCAATTACAGGCTCAAAATGGCCAGCAACAAATAACTTTCTTCTGAAACTCGTCAGTCTATACTTGTTCTGAGAAATGAAGGCTATGCCATGCAAGAAACTGAAGATCTCGTACAACGCTGTGTACTACTCCATTCACAGAACAACGCAAACTGGCTATTTAATGAAGCTGCCAGTTGAGGACTTGTGAGGCGTCTGTTTCTCAAACTAGACACTAATGTACTTGTCCTCTTGCTCAGTTGTACACCGGGTCCTCCCACTCCTCTTTCTATTCTGGTTAGGGCCAGTTTGCGCCGTTCTGTGAAGGGAGTTGATTGTGAAATGTGTCTGTTTTTTTTAACTCTGTGAAACATTTATTTGTTGCAATTTCTGAGATGCAGTTAACTCTAATGATCTTATCCTCTGCAGCAGAGGTCTCTGGGTCTTCCTTTCCTATGGCAGTCCTCATGAGAGCCAGTTTCATCATAGCGCTTGATTGTTTTTGTGACTGCAATTGAAGAAACATTCAAAGTTATTGAAATTTTCCACATTGACAGACCTTCATGTCTTAAAGTAATGATGGACTATTTCTCTTTGCTTATTTGAGCTGTTCTTGCCATAATATGGACTTGGTCTTTTACCAAATAAGGCTATCTTCTGTATACCACCCCTACCTTGTCACAACCCAACTGATTGGCTGAAATGCATTAAGAAGGAAAGAAATTCCACAAATTAACTTTTAACAAACTTTTAACAAATCTATTTCCTAGCTACCGTGCTTCTACACCTGCATTGCTTGCTGTTTGGGGTTTTAGGCTGGGTTTCTGTACAGCACTTTGAGATATCAGCTGATGTAAGAAGGGATACTATATAAATACATTTGATTCGAATTTGATTTGTTAATTGAAATGCATTCCAGGTGACTGAGTGTGCAAAGCTGTCAAGGCAAAGGGTGGCTACTTTGAAGAATCTAAAATCTAAAATATATTTTGATTTGTTTAAAACTTTTTGGTTTACTACATGATTCCATGTGTTATTTCATAGTTTTGATGTCCTCACAATTATTCTACAATGTAGAAAATAGTAAAAATAAAGAAAAACTCTTGAATGAGTAGGTGTGTCCAAACCTTTGACTGATACTCTATGTATGTGTGTGTATATATATATATAAATAGATAGATATACACATTTCTGCTGAGATGCGCTTTTAAATGGATAGTTGTTGTCTCAATGACTGGAAGCCTATGGGAACAGCTGGCATGTAATTGAGCTAATGCTAGTAGCAGTGCACCCCCCACCACACCCTTGCCAAAACACTGCATATCCCTTTAATTCCACAGTAGATGTCACTTTAGAGGAAATTCAACACACAGTTGCACCGTATACAGAGGTAATGTCTTTACAAGAGGACATTGAGAACAGACACACACACACACATACACAACCAGCTAAGGTGAGGACATTTAAACAACATGCAACATATCTGGTTGTCTCTATTCACCCATGCTTGTGTTAAACCCTCTCTGACCTAAGCTTCTCTCCACTGTGTCCATTCAGTTCCAGAACATGAACAACATCATCACCTTCCCTCTGGACAGCCTGCTGAAAGGAGACCTGAAAGGAGTCAAAGGGGTGAGGAACACTATCCTCCATGTCTCTATGTTGGACACTGACACTATCCTCCATGTCTTTCTGTTGGACACTCACACTATCCTCCATGTCTTTCTGTTGGACACTGACACTATCCTCCATGTCTTTCTGTTGGACACTCACACTATCCTCCATGTCTTTCTGTTGGACACTCACACTATCCTCCATGTCTCTATGTTGGACACTGACACTATCCTCCATGTCTTTCTGTTGGACACTCACACTATCCTCCATGTCTCTATGTTGGACACTCACACTATCCTCCATGTCTCTATGTTGGACACTGACACTATCCTCCATGTCTTTCTGTTGGACACTCACACTATCCTCCATGTCTCTATGTTGGACACTGACACTATCCTCCATGTCTTTCTGTTGGACACTCACACTATCCTCTATGTCTTTCTGTTGGACACTGACACTATCCTCCATGTCTTTCTGTTGGACACTCACACTATCCTCCATGTCTCTATGTTGGACACTGACACTATCCTCCGTGTCTTTCTGTTGGACACTCACACTATCCTCCGTGTCTTTCTGTTGGACACTCACACTATCCCCTGTGTCTTTCTGTTGGACACTCACACTATCCTCCGTGTCTTTCTGTTGGACACTCACACTATCCTCCGTGTCTTTCTGTTGGACACTCACACTATCCTCCGTGTCTTTCTGTTGGACACTCACACTATCCTCCGTGTCTTTCTGTTGGACACTCACACTATCCTCCATGTCTTTCTGTTGGACACTCACACTATCCTCCGTGTCTTTCTGTTGGACACTCACACTATCCTCCGTGTCTTTCTGTTGGACACTCACACTATCCTCCGTGTCTTTCTGTTGGACACTCACACTATCCTCCGTGTCTTTCTGTTGGACACTGACACTATCCTCCGTGTCTTTCTGTTGGACACTCACACTATCCTCCATGTCTCTATGTTGGACACTGACACTATCCTCCGTGTCTTTCTGTTGGACACTCACACTATCCTCCATGTCTCTATGTTGGACACTGACACTATCCTCCATGTCTTTCTGTTGGACACTCACACTATCCTCCATGTCTCTATGTTGGACACTGACACTATCCTCCATGTCTTTCTGTTGGACACTCACACTATCCTCTATGTCTTTCTGTTGGACACTGACACTATCCTCCATGTCTTTCTGTTGGACACTCACACTATCCTCCATGTCTCTATGTTGGACACTGACACTATCCTCCGTGTCTTTCTGTTGGACACTCACACTATCCTCCGTGTCTTTCTGTTGGACACTCACACTATCCTCCGTGTCTTTCTGTTGGACACTCACACTATCCTCCGTGTCTTTCTGTTGGACACTCACACTATCCTCCATGTCTTTCTGTTGGACACTCACACTATCCTCCGTGTCTTTCTGTTGGACACTCACACTATCTTCCATGTCTTTCTGTTGGACACTCACACTATCCTCCGTGTCTTTCTGTTGGACACTCACACTATCCTCCGTGTCTTTCTGTTGGACACTCACACTATCCTCCGTGTCTTTCTGTTGGACACACACTATCCTCCATGTCTTTCTGTTGGACACTCACACTATCCTCCGTGTCTTTCTGTTGGACACTCACACTATCCTCCGTGTCTTTCTGTTGGACACTCACACTATCCTCCGTGTCTTTCTGTTGGACACTCACACTATCCTCCGTGTCTTTCTGTTGGACACTCAAACTATCCTCCGTGTCTTTCTGTTGGACACTCACACTATCCTCCGTGTCTTTCTGTTGGACACACACTATCCTCCATGTCTTTCTGTTGGACACTCACACTATCCTCCGTGTCTTTCTGTTGGACACTCACACTATCCTCCGTGTCTTTCTGTTGGACACTCACACTATCCTCCGTGTCTTTCTGTTGGACACTCACACTATCCTCCGTGTCTTTCTGTTGGACACTCAAACTATCCTCCGTGTCTTTCTGTTGGACACTCACACTATCCTCCATGTCTTTCTGTTGGACACTCACACTATCCTCCATGTCTCTATGTTGGACACTGACACTATCCTCCATGTCTTTCTGTTGGACACTGACACTATCCTCCATGTCTTTCTGTTGGACACTCACACTATCCTCCATGTCTCTATGTTGGACACTGACACTATCCTCCGTGTCTTTCTGTTGGACACTCAAACTATCCTCTGTGTCTTTCTGTTGGACACTCACACTATCCTCCGTGTCTTTCTGTTGGACACTCACACTATCCTCCGTGTCTTTCTGTTGGACACACACTATCCTCCGTGTCTTTCTGTTGGACACACACTATCCTCCGTGTCTTTCTGTTGGACACACACTATCCTCCGTGTCTTTCTGTTGGACACACACTATCCTCCGTGTCTTTCTGTTGGACACACACTATCTTCCGTGTCTTTCTGTTGGACACTCACACTATCCTCCATGTCTCTATGTTGGACACTCACACTATCCTCCATGTCTTTCTTTTGGACACTCACACTATCCTCCATGTCTCTATGTTGGACACTCACATTATCCTCCATGTCTTTCTTTTGGACACTCACACTATCCTCCATGTCTCTATGTTGGACACTCACACTATCCTCCATGTCTTTCTTTTGGACTGTGTGGTGTTTGTTATTAGACCTCTATAGGGATTTGTATGAAGGTAAAGGTTCTCCTATTACCCTGCTGTACTGTGGTAACTCACGCTTCTGTGTGTGTGATGGTAATTACTAGGTACTAGCAATGTTTTGTACCTCGTAGAGAACAGAGAAGCTGTATGAGATGAGTGTTTTCCTGCTGGTACAGTGTTACCCCAGACCCCATGATTTCCTATGTGTGTGTGTGTTGGGGGTGGAAACTATAAACAGCATACCACTCTTGCACTAGCCAACACATTAACTACACTCCATCACACATGTCAAGTCTTCTACTAGCTCCAGGACAAACCAGTCAGCCAGCCAGCGTGTGATGGGGCAGACAGCATACTGCAGGAATGCAGTCAGAATCCTGTCTATATCCATGGGAGGCCGGCCCCAGACAACCCAGCCCAGACACCCCTCCAGTTTACCAGGCCCAGCCCAGACACCCCTCCAGTCTACCAGGCCCAGCCCAGCCCTGACACCCCTCCAGTCTACCAGGCCCAGCCCAGACACACCTCCAGCCTACCAGGCCCAGCCCAGACACCCCTCCAGTCTACCAGGTCCAGCCCAGCCCAGACACCCCTCCAGTCTACCAGGTCCAGCCCAGCCCAGACACCCCTCCAGTCTACCAGGTCCAGCCCAGCCCAGACACCCATCCAGTCTACCAGGCCCAGCCCAGACACCCCTCCAGTCTACCAGGCCCAGCCCAGACACCCCTCCAGTCTACCAGGTCCAGCCCAGCCCAGACATCCCTCCAGTCTACCAGGCCCAGCCCAGACACCCCTCCAGTCTACCAGGCCCAGCCCAGACACCCCTCCAGTCTACCAGGCCCATCCCAGACACCCCTCCAGTCTGCCAGGCCTCTAATCCCATCAGCACTCATTACTTTCTGCTCTGACCTCTGCACCACAACCACGTGGGTCATAAGTGCCACTGTCTGATGTGTACTAGCACTAATGAGGCTGTTCCCTCTATCTTTCTCTCTCTGTCTCTCTTTTTTATTCGCTCTCGCTCTCTCTCTCTCTCTCTCTCTCTCTCCTAAGAAAGACTACTAGCTAGTCACTAGCTAGCTACAGTACTCCCTAGTTACCTCATGGCTTCTCATCACTCATACATTCTCTTGCTTTCTTGGAGGACACTCTTGTTTCTGTCCCTTGCCCTCTCCCTCTGTCTTTCTCTCTCTCCGTTGTAACTTTGGCATCGACAGGCTACATCAGACTTGTGTACAGAGCCTCTCTTGTCTGCCGAGAGTGAAGCCATAGGCCTCTGAACTGTGAACACTGACAGAGAGGGAGAATGGTGCAGATCTGCTCACTACCCCACTGGTGACTCTCCTTACACTCTTGACATGGTGACTCTCCTTACACTCTTGACATGGTGACTGGGGACTCTCCTTACACTCTTGACATGGTGACTGGGGACTCTCCTTACTCTCTTGACATGGTGACTGGGGACTCTCCTTACACTCTTGACATGGTGACTGGGGACTCTCCTTACACTCTTGACATGGTGACTGGGGACTCTCCTTACACTCTTGACATGGTGACTGGGGACTCTCCTTACACTCTTGACATGGTGACTGGTGACTCTCCTTACACTCTTGACATGGTGACTCTCCTTACACTCTTGACATGGTGACTCTCCTTACACTCTTGACATGGTGACTGGGGACTTTCCTTACACTCTTGACATGGTGACTGGGGACTCTCCTTACACTCTTGACATGGTGACTGGTGACTCTCCTTACACTCTTGACATGGTGACTCTCCTTACACTCTTGACATGGTGACTGGGGACTCTCCTTACACTCTTGACATGGTGACTGGGGACTCTCCTTACACTCTTGACATGGTGACTGGGGACTCTCCTTACACTCTTGACATGGTGACTGGTGACTCTCCTTACACTCTTGACATGGTGACTGGTGACTCTCCTTACACTCTTGACATGGTGACTGGGGACTCTCCTTACACTCTTGACATGGTGACTGGGGACTCTCCTTACACTCTTGACATGGTGACTGGTGACTCTCCTTACACTCTTGACATGGTGACTGGGGACTCTCCTTACACTCTTGACATGGTGACTGGGGACTCTCCTTACACTCTTGACATGGTGACTCTCCTTACACTCTTGACATGGTGACTGGGGACTCTCCTTACACTCTTGACATGGTGACTCTCCTTACACTCTTGACATGGTGACTGGGGACTCTCCTTACACTCTTGACATGGTGACTGGGGACTCTCCTTACACTCTTGACATGGGGCTAATGAGGTGCTAGTCATGGTGCTCTGCTCTGACTCATTTATCCTGTCTATCCATTACCACTGAGGGAGGGAGGGGAGAGCGAGAGAAAGTATGTTTGTATGAGTGAGAGACAGAAAGTGATGAATTGAAGACTTTCCATCCCAGCTTGCAATGCGTACCGTTCGCTATCCCCCCTCACTATCTCATCATTATTCCTCTTTTCCTCTCCCAGGGAAAGTACCTGTGGAGAGCAGGAGGAAGGCGTCTAGACCAGCCTGAGTAGTGTTGGGTAGAGAGTGAGAGAGAGAGACCCTCCATCCCAGACACACCGCTCTAGCCTAATTAGGGTTTCATCTAGTCTGACTCAAACATAAAACAGACTCTCCTGTCCTTCCTACTCCCATGATCATATTGCTATATTTCCCATATCACCTGGATATCATCAAGAGGAGACCACGTCAGATTCAATAGTCTTATGTTCATTGTGAGTATGTCACAGACATGAATACTGTTCAGTAAATGCATTGTGTAAGTATGGCTGGGGGTTGAGTTAAAGCACTTTGTAGAGACGGTTAAAGCACTTTGTAGAGTCGACAACGTTGGCTTGACATTGGCTCGTATATTTTCAGTGACTGCGGTCTGGGATGGTACTTAGCCGTTCCCATGGGAGACTGACAGTAATTGAGCTGAGATTACAGGGCTTTCACACCATAACCATTTAGTTCAAAACTAATTTGAGGCTGTTTTACGCTCCACTCATCTCTTCTTCCTGCTGTTCCCACCTCAACAGGGAAAGGATGTTGAGGATTTGACATGCTGCTCTGTGGAGTTATGAGGTTAGGACCCCTGCGTTTTCAGTTTCCTTTCACTTTGGAATTTTAATGTTACTTCCGTATGGACGGTGAATGACTCATACACTCCTGACCTGCGGCACTGTGAACTCAGTGTGTGTGTTTGCGTATATGCATTCATGTGTGTATGCGTGCATGCCTACCTGCCTGCGTGCGTGTGTGTAGGCCTATGTGCCTGCATGCATATGTGTGGGTGTGTGTTCAAGGTTACAGTGTTTCTGGCTACACTAGCCTGGGTCCAGTCTGCTTCTACTGAGTCAAAGACAGCCCTAGAAAGCTTAAAGTAAGCCAAGATTCATATTGGTTAAGTACTTCAGTTGGAACGTCATACACTGTATGTGAAGTTCTACTGAAATCTCCTTAGTCCAAACTGGAATAGGACACAACTAACGATGACACAGCATACACTCCCTGTCTGTCTGTGGCAAAGTGCTGGCTAATGCCCTCTTACTTGGTGGAAAGGTTATTGTTGCTGACTGGGGGCCACAGCTCCACCTAACCCACCTTCCAACTCCAAACACTGAACATAAACAGACTGGTGGAAAGTGCTGAGGCCACCAAACACCAGAGCCATGGGGATTTACGGACTGGACTGGACACTGGGGTGACGTCATCCCTTCCAATGCTAAACGTTCTGATCCTTTGTATCTATGAACACACACACGCAAGCAAGTAGTGGGTAGATCCTGAGTCCCGACTGATGTGAGCCCAGATGATCCCCCCATAGTGGACCAGTGAATTGTGAAACCCACCCGCCCACACGGAATGATCACTGAGCCTTTTAGCTCCTAGCACCTCTGCCAAAGGAATGATCTCACCTTTATTCCTCACCAAGAACAGATTAGGGAGTGGTAGCATCATAAATCATGGGTTTTTAACAGGTGCTCTTGACTGCAGCAAGAACAGGTTGAAGTTGAAATCTGTCATTTTTATGTTTAGGTTTGAGGTCTTGAAAAGGCCCTTACAGGTCACATTCCAATTCACTGGACAGGCATGTAGGTCTACCACTACTGCACCTCCTCAACAGTGGAGACATTCCATTCTGAAGCACTGGAAAGTACACTTAAACATTTGAAGCCTTAGAGGCCACCGGTGGCTATTGACCATGTTCACTAAGACAAGGACAGTAGTGTAGAAGTCTAGAATAAATTAAACCAGGGGGTACCATTTGGGATGCATCCTAGAACTGTAAAAATGAGATTCAGGCAATATGTTTAATATGACAGCAAAATAGCTCCAGATTGATTGTAATAATGCGGTAGTACATTTATTGTAACAAAGCTTTAGAAAGATGAGCTTTTGTTCCAGGATGCGTCACATTTTATACCACCACCTTTTTTCATTCCAGTTAATGAAATTATAAAAATGCCTTTATGGCGGCCACTGAAATAATGATTTGATTTGAAAAACACTGTTACATTTTAAGGCTTCAGCAGAAAGGAGCCATAACATTTAGAAAATCATGATACTGTAGCAACCAGTGCTCTCTGAAGTTAGTGATCAGGATGCAGTCAGAAAATCCACAATAAAGAAACAAATTAGCAGTACAATCAGTTAATCCATCTCATCATGTTTAACAGTATTTTCATCGGCCTCAGAAGCAGCGATTACGGCCACCGCTGCAGTGTATGAAGAGAAAATTACACAGGCAATTTCACCCGTTAATGTCTGTTTTTGTTTGTCCCTAATCACTGTTTATTCATTGGTGCAGGCTGGAAAAGGGGTTGCATAATCTAGCATTTGATCGAACAGCTGTTGAACGCTGTATTACGATGGGAAATGTGTTTAGCTGTTCAGTGGTGCAGCCACTGAAACAGTGTTAAGTTTATTGGTCGCGTACACCGTTTTGCAGGTGTTATCACAGGTGCAGCAAAATGCTTATGATTCTAGCTCCCACAGTGCAGCAATGTCTAACGATACAATAACAATACACACACAATCCCAAAATGTAAAAAGAAAATGGAATGAAGACATGTCAGTCTGAAATATACTGAACAAAAATATAAACGTAACATGTAAAGTGTTGGTTCCATGTTTCATAAGCTGAAATTAAAGATCCCAGAAATGTTCCATATGCACAAAAAGCTTATTTTTCTCAAATGTTGTGCACAAATTTGTTTACATCCATTTTAGTGAGCATTTCACTATTTTCCAAGATAGTCCATCCACCTGACACGTGTGGCATATCAAGAAGCTGATTAAACAGAATGATCATCACACAGGTGCACCTTGTGCTGGGGGACAATAAAAGGCCACTCTAAAAAGTGATGTCTTGAATATACTACGAGAGGACAACAATGCATTATGTGCCAGTCTAAAATTCAGCCAATGTCAGATTGATGATCTAAGGAAAGAGAACACAGCGCTGAAAGGTACTGTAGACTCTATTCATAGCAAGGTGGATGTGGTGCAAAGGGAGAACAAACAACTTAAAGAACCTTGCTTGATGTAGAGTGTCCATCAATGCGAGACAATCATCTTTTCAGGGATACCGAAGAATGACAACAGCAGAGGCTGTAAGGACACTGTCTGAGACTTTATATCGTGCCCACAGATGTTGTGCGTAATGTCCCTTTCTCCAGAGTCCATAGAAAGGGTAACACCTCTGGAAATAGGCCACAGGCTGTTATTGCATGTTTTGAACATTTTAAGCAAAAGGAAATGGCGAAGAGCATGGGCAGAGAACTCAGAAACACTGATTTTGGAATGATCACTTCCCCATGGAGCTCAATGAAAGGAGAAATAAACAGTATCCCATCATGAAAGAAAAGGGTTGCCTGAACCAACGAGTCCTTGGTGATGGATAAACTTTACATGAACAGGCTAAGGATAAAAAAAAACATTTTTACATTCAAATGTAGGAACTGGGTTCTACAGCTTGAACCGCAGCTGTCTCCACACCCTCCCCGCCTGGCCATCTAGATGTGTGAAAGTTAGTGTATAAGCTAGTGATCCACCATCATGTATGACATTCCTGGGAGTGTGTAAATTTAAATGTTGTATTACCATATCATACCATATTGTATTACCATTCTCTATAGTTATGTACTTGATAATGTATCACTTGACCAATTCGGCACATTTGGGCAGACTTGATACAAAATACGGTGCAGTATTGCAATGCTTCACTGCATCAATCTGAAACTTTGCACACACACTGCTAAATCTATGTGCCTAAACTGCAATATTATGGCCTTTCTCTTGCATTTCAAAGATAATGGAACAAAACCAAAAAATTGAAAACGCATTTTTTTATTTTTTATTATCTTTTACCAGATCCTATGTGCTATATTCTCCAACATTAATTTCACATTTCCACAAACTTCAAAGAGTTTCCTTTCAAATGGTATCAAGAATATGCATATCATTGCTTCAGGTCCTGAGCTACAGGCAGTTACATTTGGGTATGTCATTTTAGGCGAAAACAAAAAAAGAGTCGGGACTCTAGAGTAGCTCCCTGGCTATTTTAATCCCTGTGTTGTAGTGTGTCATGACAACTTCAACTACAGTATAACAAAAACATGCTCTATCAATCTTCACTTGACAAGGAAAGGGCTGCGTATAGCTAAGGTTAGCCTTCCTAACAAAATACATGAGGTTTTTAACTTGGTCAACATAAATAATATTCATATTTCTGCTTTGACCGAAACCCATTTGGATGCATCTGTTAATGATGGGCAAATTAACATTAATGAATGTAGTCTACTTGGAAGGGACAGGAATAGGAATGGTGGGAGTGTAGCACTGTACATTCAGAATCATATACCCTTTAAGAGGAGGGATGACAATATATGTCAAATAGAGTCACTATGGGCTATCTGCTTCACCAGGCACCCATATTGGTAAGATGTGTGTTTCGACCTCCTAGCTCTAAGGTGTCCTATCTGGATGACGTATGCACTGGGTTTGAGCAGGCCACAGTAACTGTCATGTACTGTCATGTTGTGTCTTGTCTCTGTCCTTTCCCTTCACCCTGTCTCCCTCTGCTGGTCGTTGTTAGGTTACCTTTCCACCCCCTCTTTCCCCCAGCTGTGCCTTGTCTCCTCCTAACCACCTCGTCACCCCTTTTCCCACCTGTTCCCTTTTTCCCTCTGATTAGTCCCCTATATCTCTCTCTGTTTTTGTTCCTGTCCTTGTCGGATTCTTGTTTGTTGTGTTTCATGCCTGAACCAGACTGTCGTCATGTTTGCTGTAACCTTGTCTTGTCCTGTCGGAATCTGCCGGTCCGTCTGAGCCTACCTATGTTTGGTAATTAAAGAAGCTCTGTTTAAGTTAATTCGCTTTTGGGTCCTCATTCACGCACCGTAACAGAAGAATCCGACCAAGAATGGACCCAGCGACTTCGGATCCTCTCCACTCAGCCGTCGGGATCCAGGGAGCGATGCTAGGCAGACACGAGCAGGAAGTGTCTGCTGCTCGACATGCCGTTGAGACCCTGGCCACCCAAGTCTCCAACCTCACAGAACAGGTTCACCATCTCCGCCTCGATCCACCGGCCACTTCCAGGGCTTTCGAATCTCCGGAGCCCAGAATCAATAACCCGCCGTGTTACTCTGGGGAGCCCACTGAATGCCGCTCGTTCCTCACCCAGTGTGATATTGTGTTTTCTCTCCAGAGAGGCACCTGTCTCTAGACAGTTCGTTGTCGAGGTTGACGCGTCAGAGGTGGGCGTGGGAGCCATTCTTTCTCAGCGCTCCCTCTCTGACGACAAGGTCCACCCATGCGCGTATTTTTCTCATCGCCTGTCGCCGTCGGAACGTAACTATGATGTGGGTAACCGCGAACTGCTCGCCATCCGGTTAGCCCTAGGCGAATGGCGACAGTGGTTGGAGGGGGCGACCGTTCCTTTTGTCGTTTGGACTGACCATAGGAACCTTGAGTACATCCGTTCTGCCAAACGACTTAATGCGCGTCAGGCGCGTTGGGCGCTGTTTTTCGCTCGTTTCGAGTTCGTGATTTCTTATCGTCCGGGCTCTAAGAACACCAAGCCTGATGCTTTGTCTCGTCTCTTCAGTTCTTCAGTAGCCTCCACTGACCCCGAGGGGATTCTCCCTGAGGGGCGTGTTGTCGGGTTGACTGTCTGGGGAATTGAGAGGCAGGTAAAACAAGCGCTCACTCACACTCCGTCGCCGCGCGCTTGTCCTAGGAACCTTCTTTTCGTTCCCGTTCCTACTCGTCTGGCCGTTCTTCAGTGGGCTCACTCTGCCAAGTTAGCCGGCCACCCTGGCGTTCGGGGTACGCTTGCTTCCATTCGCCAGCGTTTTTGGTGGCCCACCCGGGAGCATGACACGCGTCGTTTCGTGGCTGCTTGTTCGGTCTGCGCGCAGACTAAGTCCGGTAACTCTCCTCCTGCCGGCCGTCTCAGGCCGCTTCCTATTCCTTCTCGACCGTGGTCTCACATCGCCTTAGATTTTGTCACCGGACTGCCTTCGTCAGCGGGGAAGACTGTTATTCTTACGGTTGTCGATAGGTTCTCTAAGGCGGCTCATTTCATTCCCCTTGCTAAGCTTCCTTCTGCTAAAGAGACGGCACAAATCATCATCGAGAATGTTTTCAGAATTCATGGCCTTCCGTCAGACGTCGTTTCGGACAGAGGTCCGCAATTCACGTCTCAATTTTGGAGGGAGTTTTGCCGTTTGATTGGGGCTTCCGTCAGTCTCTCTTCCGGCTTTCACCCCCAGTCTAACGGTCAAGCAGAACGGGCCAATCAGACTATTGGTCGCATCTTACGCAGTCTTTCTTTTCGTAACCCTGCGTCTTGGTCAGAACAGCTCCCCTGGGCAGAATACGCCCACAACTCGCTTCCTTCGTCTGCGACCGGGCTATCTCCTTTTCAGAGTAGCCTCGGGTACCAGCCTCCGCTGTTCTCATCTCAGTTCGCCGAGTCCAGCGTCCCCTCCGCTCAGGCTTTTGTCCAACGTTGCGGGCGCACCTGGAAGAGGGTCAGGTCTGCACTTTGCCGTTATAGGACGCAGACTGTGAGGGCTGCTAATAAGCGTAGAACTAAGAGTCCTAGATATTGTCGCGGTCAGAGAGTTTGGCTCTCCACTCAGAACCTTCCCCTTAAGACGGCTTCTCGCAAGTTGACCCCGCGGTTCATTGGTCCGTTCCGTATTTCTCGGGTCATTAATCCTGTCGCAGTTCGACTTCTTCTTCCGCGATACCTTCGTCGCGTCCACCCGGTCTTCCATGTCTCCTGCATCAAGCCCGTCCTTCGCGCCCCCGCTCGTCTTCCCCCCCCCCCCCCCATCCTTGTCGAGGGCGCACCCATCTACAGGGTCCGTAGAATTTTGGACATGCGTCCTCGGGGCCGTGGTCACCAGTACCTCGTAGATTGGGAGGGGTACGGTCCTGAGGAGAGGAGTTGGGTTCCCTCTCGGGACGTGCTGGACCGTGCGCTGATCGAGGATTTCCTCCGTTGCCGCCAGGTTTCCTCCTCGAGTGCGCCAGGAGGCGCTCGGTGAGTGGGGGGGTACTGTCATGTACTGTCATGTTGTGTCTTGTCTCTGTCCTTTCCCTTCACCCTGTCTCCCTCTGCTGGTCGTTGTTAGGTTACCTTTCCACCCCCTCTTTCCCCCAGCTGTGCCTTGTCTCCTCCTAACCACCTCGTCACCCCTTTTCCCACCTGTTCCCTTTTTCCCTCTGATTGGTCCCCTATATCTCTCTCTGTTTTTGTTCCTGTCCTTGTCGGATTCTTGTTTGTTGTGTTTCATGCCTGAACCAGACTGTCGTCATGTTTGCTGTAACCTTGTCTTGTCCTGTCGGAATCTGCCGGTCCGTCTGAGCCTACCTATGTTTGGTAATTAAAGAAGCTCTGTTTAAGTTAATTCGCTTTTGGGTCCTCATTCACGCACCGTAACAGTAACAGAGATGCAATTATCTTGGGTGATTTTAATATAAATTGGAAGGATCATAATAATTAAAATATAACTAAATGAATGATATATGCTGAGAGCTGTGGTTTGAAACAATTGGTTAATGATACTACTAAGTTAGGTCACCGTTCAGACGCGTGCATTGATCTGATCTTCTGTAATATACCATTGCAATGCTTAAAAGCCAGATCAATGCCAGTGGCCTGGACAGACCATAATATTGTCACCATAGCCATGAACACCAAGGTACCAAAGAAACCTCCAAGGATTGTTGTTAAGAGAAATGTTAAAACATTTAATCATGAGTAGGACTGTTGCGGTGACCGTATTACTGGCACACCGGCGGTCACAAGTCATGAAGGCAGTCAAATTCCACCTGACTGTTTAGTAACGGTATTTAGGCTTCTCCAGGCTCTGATGCTGCTGATGGTCATTAGTAGCCTAACAAACTTGCTAACTGCCTGGTACTCAGCACTCTATTGTCCCTCTAATCCCTCTGACATCAATTAAAATCAAATTGAATCAAACACTTCATGAGCTCATGTTGCGCAACATTTCTATAGGCTATGAAATTGTGTAAGGAAAGAGTGATGGACTAGGGTCTCATTGTAAGGGCGTTCGTCTGTAGGAGGAAGAGAAGCGGACCAAAGCGCAGCGTGGTGGTTGTTCATATTTTAATAAATCACTACACATGAACAAACTAACGAAAACAAGAAATGTGAGAACGCAAAACAGTCCTATCCTGTGACGACAAACACAGTGACAGGAACAATCACCCACAAACACACAGTGAAACCCAGGCTACCTAAGTATGATTCTCAATCAGAGACAACTAATGACACCTGCCTCTGATTGAGAACCATACTAGGCCGAAAACATAGAAATGCCCCAAAACATAGAAAAACAAACAGACTGCCCACCCAACTCACGCCCTGACCATACTAAATAAATACAAAACAACAGAAATAGAGGTCAGAACGTGACAGTACCCCCCCCCCAAAGGTGCGGACTCCGGCCGCAAAACCTTGACCTATAGGGGAGGGTCTGGGTGGGCGTCTGTCCGCGGTGGCGGCTCTGGCGCGGGACGCGGACCCCACTTCACCATTGTCTTAGTCCGCCTTATTGTCCGCCTCCCTGGCTTACTCACCATGACCACCCCTCTCAATGACCCCACTGGACAGAGGGGCTGCTCGGGACAGAGGGGCAGCTCGGGACAGAGGTGAAGCAGCTGCTCGGGACAGAGGGGCAGCTGCTCGGGACAGAGGGGCAGCTGCTCGGGACAGAGGGGCGATAGCAGCTCGGGACAGAGGGGCGATAGCAGCTCGGGACAGAGGGGCGATAGCAGCTCGGGACAGAGGGGCGATAGCAGCTCGGGACAGAGGGGCGGCAGCTGCTCGGGACAGAGGGACAGCTGCTCGGGACAGAGGGACAGCTGCTCGGGACAGAGGGACAGCTGCTCGGGACAGAGGGACAGCTGCTCGGGACAGAGGGGCGGCAGCAGCTTGGGACAGAGGGGCGACAGCTGCTCTGGACAGAGGGGCAGCTGCTCGGGCGGCCCCTGGCTGACTGACGGCACTGGCGGCCCCTGGCTTACTGGCGGCCCCTGGCTGACTGGCGGCACTGGCGGCCCCTGGCTTACTGGCGGCCCCTGGCTTACTGGCGGCACTGGCGGCCCCTGGCTGACTGGCGGCACTGGCGGCCCCTGGCTGACTGGCGGCACTGGCGGCCCCTGGCTGACTGGCGGCCCCTGGCTGACTGGCGGCACTGGCGGCCCCTGGCTGACGGGCGGCACTGGCGGCCCCTGGCTGACGGGCGGCACTGGCGGCCCCTGGCTGACGGGCGGCACTGGCGGCCCCTGGCAGACGGGCGGCACTGGCGGCTCCTGGCAGACGGGCGGCACTGGCGGCTCCTGGCAGACGGGCGGCACTGGCGGCTCCTGGCAGACGGGCGGCACTGGCGGCTCCTGGCAGACGGGCGGCGTTGGCGCCGCTGGGCAGACGGACGGCGCTGGCGCCGCTGGGCAGACGGGAAGCTCAGCTGGCGCTGGGCAGACGGGAAGCTCCGGCAACGCTGGAGAAGAGGAAGGCCCTGGTAGCGCCGGAGAGGCGGGAGACTCCGGCAGCGGCGCCGGACAGGCGGGAGGCTCCGGCAGCGGCGCCGGACAGGCGGGAGGCTCCGGCAGCGGCGCCGGACAGGCGGGAGGCTCCGGCAGCGGCGCCGGACAGGCGGGAGGCTCCGGCAGCGGCGCCGGACAGGCGGGAGGCTCCGGCAGCGGCGCCGGACAGGCGGGAGGCTCCGGCAGAGGCGCCGGACAGGCGGGAGGCTCCGGCAGAGGCGCCGGACAGGCGGGAGGCTCCGGCAGCGGCGCCGGACAGGCGGGAGGCTCCGGCAGAGGCGCCGGACAGGCGGGAGGCTCCGGCAGAGGCGCCGGACAGGCGGGAGGCTCCGGCAGCGGCGCCGGACAGGCGGGAGGCTCCGGCAGAGGCGCCGGACAGGCGGGAGGCTCCGGCAGCGGCGCCGGACAGGCGGGAGGCTCCGGCAGAGGCGCCGGACAGGCGGGAGGCTCCGGCAGCGGCGCCGGACAGGCGAGAGGCTCCGGCAGAGGCGCCGGACAGGTGGGAGGCTCCGGCAGCGCTGGAGAGGAGGAAGCCCCTGTAAGGATGGGCCGGAGAGACAGCCTGGTACGGGGGGCTGCCACCGGAGGGCTGGTGCGTGGAGGTGGTGACGGATAGACCGGGCCGTGAAGGCGTACTGGAGATCTTGAGAGCAGGGCTGGCACCAACCGCCCTGGCTGGATCTTCACCCTAGCCCGGCAGATGTGGGGAGCTGGGATGTAGCGCACCGGGCTAAGCACGCGTAATGGGGACACCGTGCGCACAACTGCATAACACGGTGCCTGACCAGCACCACGCCCGCCACAGTTAGCACTGCTAGGAGCACTGTAGTGCTGAGATGGCACAGGACGTGCAAGGCTAGGGAGATGCACAGGAGGCCTGGTGCGTGAGGCTGGCACAGTCTTCACCAGACCCCTCGCACGCACCTCAGGATGAGTATGGAGAGCTGACCCCGGTGCCATTAAATCCCTGACACGCTCCGTCGGGCGAATGTCGTGCCTCATGCACCAAACCAGCAAGTCCCTCATATCACTCTCCTCCAATTTCCCCATTAACTCCTTCACAGTCTCTGCTTCGCTCACCTCCAACACCAGCTCTGGTTCTGAGCTCCTCCTTGGCTCCTCACGATAAACGGGGGGAGTTGGCTCAGGTCTGACTCCTGACTCTGCCACACTCCCCCTGTGCCCCCCCCCAAGACATTTTTGGGGGTGACTCTCGGGCTTCCATCCGCTCTGCCGTGCTAGTTCCTCATAATGCCGCCTCTCTGCTTTTGCTGCCTCCAGCTCGGCCTTGGGGCGGCAATATTCTCCTGGCTCTGCCCAGGGTCCTTTCCCGTCTAGAATCTCCTCCCAAGTCCATCTCTCCAAGTAGTGCAGCCTCTCCCACTGCTGATTTTGCTGCTGCTGCTGTTGCTCCTCCTGCTGCTGCTTTTGCTGCTGCTGCTGTTGCTCCTGCTGCACCAGTCGCTTCTCCTGCTGCTGCTGTTGCTCCTCCTGCTGCTGCCTTTGCTGCTGCTGCTGCTGTTGCTCCTGCTGCACCAGTCGCTTCTCCTGCTGCTGCTGTTGCTGCTGCCTCTGTTTACCACGCCGCTTGGTCCTTGGTAGGTGGGTGATTCTGTAAGGGCGTTCGTCTGTAGGAGGAAGAGAAGCGGACCAAAGCGCAGCGTGGTGGTTTTTCATATTTTAATAAATCACTACACATGAACAAACTAACGAAAACAAGAAATGTGAGAACGCAAAACAGTCCTATCCTGTGACGACAAACACAGTGACAGGAACAATCACCCACAAACACACAGTGAAACCCAGGCTACCTAAGTATGATTCTCAATCAGAGACAACTAATGACACCTGCCTCTGATTGAGAACCATACTAGGCCGAAAACATAGAAATGCCCCAAAACATAGAAAAACAAACAGACTGCCCACCCAACTCACGCCCTGACCATACTAAATAAATACAAAACAACAGAAATAGAGGTCAGAACGTGACACTCATCAACTTTCTTTAGGCTAGGCCTACTATATTTATTTGTCAACTTTCCTAATATTAAGCAAATATTCAGAACATTGCTTGTCTTTACAACAGGAGTATAGCCTGCCAGGCTGGCATGAAAATGAACCACAGGAAAAGCATCATCCATTCACAATTTAAGTGCCGAGATTACATGTATTTTTCCCCCGCCCCTATTTTGTGACTGGTGCATGATAATGGTCCATTCTAAATCAAAACGCATTTCACACACGTTATTTAGTATATGTAACGACAAGATTAAATCGAGAAAAGTCTGATGGGTGACAATATTAGCTAATCACTTGTGAATTATATATTATCACTTGTGAATGATACCCAGTTTAATCATAGTCGTACACCTCATGTATGTAACGATCTTCTTCATCTGAGGAACAGGAAAGATCGGACCAAAACGCAGTGTGGTAAGTGTCCATGTTAATTTAGTATAACTGAACACGAAATACAAAATAGCAAAGTGAAACAACAAACATCAAAACAGTCCTGAAAGGTCACAAAACAGGAAACAACTGTTACCACAAACACCAGGTGGGAACAGGCTACCTAAGTATGGTTCGCAATCAGAGACAACGATAGACAGCTGCCTCTGATTGGGAACCATACCAGGCCAAACACATAGAAAACATAGAAAAACAACATTGAATGCCCACCCAACTCACGCCCCGACCAAACCAAAATAGAGACATAAAAAATGAAAAAACCGCTCCCCATCCAACCTGACAGAGCTTGAGAGGATCTGCACAGAAGAATGGGAGAAACTCCCCAAATACAGGCGTGCCAAGCTTGTATCGTCATACCCAAGAAGACTCGAGGCTGTAATCGCTGCCAAGGTGCTTCAACAAAATACTGAATAAAGGGTCTGAATACTTATGTAAATATGATATTTCAGATATGTGACAGTTGTGGGTGGAGCTGTGTGTACAAATCCTGGTATATAGATCTGACTCATCGATCAAATCAAATTGTATTTGTCACGTGCGCTGAATACAACAGGTGTAGACCTTACAGTGAAACTCTTACTGACTGGTCCCACGCTCCTCACGGCGACCATCTTGCTCCAGACACCAACACATCCACTCTACCTCATCACTGCCCTCAACTAACTCACAATACTCCTCGCTCAGTCTATCCCTATATTCCTCATCGCTCTCAGATTCGCCCCTCGGCTTCGTCGACCAACCCGTGTGCCTCCCCAAAAATATTTTTGGGGTGGCTGCCTCTCGGGCTTCCGTCGTGGTCGTGAACTTCGGAGTCGCCGTTGATCCTCCTGCATCTGCTTCCATGGAGGGCTTTCGTCTCCTGCCATTATCTCCTCCCAAGTCCAGAATGTCTTCTCCTCCTGGCCACGCTGCTTGGTCTGTTTGTGGTGGGATCTACTGTAACGCTCGTCGAAAGGGGTAAACCAAGGCGCAGCGTGATTTGGGTTCATCATAATTTATAGAATGTGAACCAGCAACAAAAACAATAAAGAGAAACAAACAAACGAACATACAGCCTTGTAGGGCTCAAAAGCAACAATACAAAAACAAGATCCCACAAACAACAGGTGTGTGTGTTCCCAAACAAGGACCAGTTGCGTTCTGAGGCGGCTGATGTTGGTGAGATTTGGAGGATGATGGAGGCAACAGGGGAAAGAGCCTCAGATCCACAAAGTCCCTTCCACCAGGTGGCTAATGAGATATGTTAGCACGACTGCCATATTGCATCTCCACCCCAAAGCCCTTGCTTGAAAGTGTACTTCGCCAGACTGCCAATAACCCTGCCCTCATCCAGGCCAAGGTGGCAAGACACAGTAGTGATGACACCATAGGCCTTGATCTCTGCATCAGACAGGATGCTCTTGCCAGGATTCTTGGGTTCCAACATGTGCACTGCGGCGTGTATGAGCTTCAGGTAGAAGTCTTCACGCTTTTTGATGTATTTCAGAACTGCAGTTTCCTCTGCTTGGAGCAACAGTGAAGTGGGCAGGGCAGTACAAATTTCTTCTCTTACATCTGCAAACAGAGTCTAAACATCAGACAGGGTGGCATTGTCTCCCTCAATCCATGCAATGGCTACTGCTGTAGGTTTTAGGAGTTTCAGGCTGCTTACCACTCGCTCTCTCAAAATACATCATCCAGGAGGATCCTCTTGATGAGGCTGTCTATATCGACAGACTGTGATATGGCCAGTTCTTGGAGAGACTTCTTCCCCTCCAGAAGACTGTCAAACATGACAACACCACCCCAACGTGCTCTTATTCTTCTCACTTTGCTTGGTGTGTCACGGCCGTTGAATGAAGAGGACCAAGGTGCAGCGTGGTTATTTTTTATATGACTCAGACAAAAACAATAAACAATCCAAAAAACCTTGAAGCTAAATGCTATAGTGCCAACAAACAAAGACAACTTCCCACACAGAAAGGAGGGAAAAGGTCTACCTAAGTATGGTTCCCAATCAGAGACAACAATAGACAGCTGTCCCTGATTGAGAACCATACCCGGCCAAAACATAGAAACACAATATCATAGAAAGAAAACATAGAATGCCCACCCCAAATCACATGCTGACCAAACCAAATAGAGACATTAAAAGGCTCTCTAAGGTCAGGGCATGACATGGTGAGGTAGATTGCTGCTATAACTTGATGACCAACACATATCTAACCATTTCCTTGGCTCTCTTGTAGAGTGTATCCATTGTTTTCAGTGCCATGATGTCCTTGAGGAGCAGATTCAATGCATGAGCAGCACAGCCAATGGGTGTGATGTGAGGGTAGGACTCCTCCACTTTAGACCAAGCAGCCTTCTTGTTTGCACAATTGTCTCTCACCAGTACAAATACCTTCTGTGGTCCAAGGTCATTGATGACTGCCTTCAGCTCATCTGCGATGTAGAGACTGGTGTGTCTGTTGTCCCTTGTGTCTGTGCTCTTGTAGAATTTTGATTGAGGGGTGGAACTTATGTAGTACATTTTTCCTTGGCCACGAACATTCGACCACCCATCAGAGATGATTGCAATACAGTCTTGTTTT
This sequence comes from Oncorhynchus mykiss, assembly GCF_013265735.2. NCBI lineage: Eukaryota > Metazoa > Chordata > Actinopteri > Salmoniformes > Salmonidae > Oncorhynchus > Oncorhynchus mykiss. Next base: position 53,154,638 of record NC_048583.1, on the reverse strand, counting down.
CTGTATGATTTGCTTGACCTTCACTTGAACTCTGTTGAACTCTGCATCTAGCAAATTAGTAGATAAAGCATGTCTGGTTGGAGGGGTGTATACTGGGCGAAGAACATTCATAAATCTCTTCCAATAAACATTGCCTGTGAGCATCAGAGGTAAACCAGTTGCATACACAGCTCGAGCAAGACATTCATCAGCATTTCTCTGACTACGTTCCTCCATTGAGTCAAAAACACTTCTGATTCCAGGAGGACTATCGATGAGGTATCTGATTCATCATTTTTACCTCAAATAGAAATAAAGGGACTTTTGTCAGAGGTTGCTTGTTGTGAACGCTGAGGGAACTTTACACACTTGACCAGATGATTCTGCGTCTTTGTTATGTTCTTCACATATGATTTGGCACAGCATTTGCAATTGTACACAGCTTTTCCTTCTACATTAGCTGCAGTGAAATGTCTCCACGCATCAGATAGTGCCCGTGGCATTTTCCTGTAAGAATTAGAAAAAAAATAGTAAAAAAACAAAACAAATACAATTCCTCCTTTTGCAAGATAAATGTTTTTAAATGAAACATGTATGGAAATGTATGCCTTAACACTCCTCATGTAAGCAGGCTCCAGCAAGCTAAAACAAACATGGTAGCAAAAACTGACTAGCAGAAATTGTTAACAAGTTAGTAATGATTTAAACACACTTTGCTGTAGGCAAATTTACTAGTTAACCAAAAAATCAAAACCAAAATGTATGTCATATAAAATATATTCACCCCACCCAGTATTGTAATCAAAACTTACCAGAAAGCATGTAGTCCTTGGCTCAGACAGTGTAGTAGTGTGGGCTCAATAGCATCTCATTAGTGTGCAAGATATTGAGAATCAGCTGCACATGCAATGGAAGAATGCACTGTGCATGCAGAGGGTTGCAATTCCATTGAACTGTGGATAGTTTAACCAAAATATGCCACAAGACCTAGAATTGCATTATGTGTGTCCCACAAAAAAAGGTTCACTGTGTCACGCCCTGAGCTTAGAGAGCCTGTTTATTTCTCTATTTGGTTAGGTCAGGGTGTGATTTGGGTGGGCATTCTAGTTTTCTATTTCTTTGTTGGCCGGGTATGGTTCCCAATCAGAGGCAGCTGTCTATCGTTGTCTCTGATTGGGAATCATACTTAAGCAGCCTGTTTTCCACCTGAGTTTGTGGGATCCTGTTTTTTTTTTTTTTTGCACAGTTGCTGTATAGCCCTGTAGAACTGTTCATTCGGTGATCTTTTGTTGGTTTTGGGTGTTCATTCTAAATAAAGTAAGATGTACACTTTCCACGCTGCGCTTTGGTCTCATTCCTACGACGGACGTAACACACTGTTTATAAGCTAACTTTATTGATGAATTTAAGCAAAATTCCCCAAATTCCCAGGGAAAGTTTCCGGAAATTTACTGGAAAGTGTCCGACTCTTTTGCAACCCTATTCCTGCATTGACACTTTGCCTGTTTGATGGTTCGTCGGAGGGCATATCCGGATTTCTTATAATCTTCCGGGTTAGAGTCCCGCTCCTTGAAAGCGGCAGCTCTACCCTTTAGCTCAGTGCGGATGTTGCCTGTAATCCATGGCTTCTGGTTGGGGTATGTACGTACAGTCACTGTGGGGACGACGTCATCGATGCACTTATTGATAAAGCCAGTGACTGATGTGGTGTACTCCTCAATGCCATCAGAAGAATCCCGGAACATGTTCCAGTCTGTGCTAGCAAAACAGTCCTGTAGTTTAGCATCTGCTTCATCTGATCATCATTAGTCTACATTCTGTTTCTGAATTTAAATTCAAATGTTGACACCTGTTTTTTTTCTGCTTTTTTCTTCACAGGACCTGAAAAAGCCTTTTGATAAGGCCTGGAAAGACTACGAAACGAAAGTGTAAGGATTTTAATATTTTACTAGCAGCAATATGAAATTAGGTTCTGGCCCATTCACAATATTAGCGTAGAGTAGAAAGACAATCAGATGGTCATTCCATAGTCTTTTGGTCCATTAGTTTGTACTATGGCCATACTGTAGAAATCTGTTCAAGCATTTTGATAACCTTTTAGATATTGGTGCTATAATAATAGTTTGCATTTGACCGTATACAGTAATTGTCATCGGTGTAGTCCAATTTGATCATCAAATGCATAGGCAATATGTTGAATGAGATGCAATGTGATATTTGTGTTGTTCCTTGTCTGTGCTTGTAATAATCACCATTTCCCAACCAACCTCACCTTGTGGTCGTCAATTAATGAATACACCCTCAATAACAAATCATCCCTTCTGTACACCCCTCTATCCACACTGACGTCATTGTGATTTTGCATGCCAGCGGTATATGACATTTTATAGCACTCTGATATATTTTCCAAGCTGCAAAGGACATTCTATACTGAAAGGGTAATACATGTTCTTCTCCAACACCAGTCTGATGACGAGACAGTACTGACTTTGTACCAAGTTCAAAGTTCAACCGGATGCCATATCTTTGACCCCGTTTTATATTCCTCCATTGATGCCCCCTCCCCTCTCTGCTAGTCTGCTATCAATGGAGGGCAGTACTATGCTTGATCGAGAACATCGTTGTCCCATCTGCTCTGATGTTCTTTGAGGTTTGCCGATCACAATCCGATCGATTCTCACATCTCCATAATCTCTCGAATCTCTTCGTCTGCGATTTATTACGCCTTTCATATTTCACAGACACAAGCGATGAGACTCTTTGCCTCAAACTCTACTCTGGCCCCAACTGCCTTAACCCTTTACCCCCATGGGAATTGTGCTATAAGGATGGGGTAAATGTAAATGTATCTTACAGAAGACAAATAAAAAACATATGCATAACCATGGTAGCAATTGAAAGGGAACAGTTTCAAGATTATGGGAAAATGATTAGACCAAAGGTGAGGACACAACCGCTAATTACATTGTTGATAACAAAATCAGAAAATACTCTGGATACGTTCAGTAACATGATAAGACTACTCCTTGAAAATGTGGGGTTTGAGTGCGAGGGACTACCTGATGTCTCCAAGTTGCCACACAACTCTCCAAAGTGTGCACAGTTCCTAAGTAATTTCAATGCACTTTTATGATTCAAAGAAGAGTCAACTATAAGGTGTTTTTTTTTAGCTCTCCTAGCTGTGCCTTTTATGAATTAGAGAAAGCATCATTTGAAAGCCTGTTCTATTTCCAACATGACTAGCTAAATTATAAAATACAATATTAGTGTTAGGCTTTCACAATGCAATTCAGGGAAACAGATAATAATTTTGGTGTGCATAGACAAACACAGACTCATTCTGTTCAGAACAACCCAGGGTATGATGCCATGTCATCTTGAAACTGTACCTCAAACACAGTGATCATAAACATTGACATTGTATATGACATGAGTTTTATGATAAGAAAATATGAAGCTCACATTTTGATTCACTGGTGTTTGGCTTGCTTATATGACATCAAAGCTGTATTTATTAGAATCCTCAACATGTAATCTTTCAAAATACATAAAGTCCTCTTAATTTACAGCATTTCCCTCACTCAGACAAAACATTTGCAAAAGTTGCCCAATTGGCAACTATAGAGCATGTTACTACTGTACAGCCACTGGTTTCCAATTTAGTTGTTTATCAGTGCCCAAATCTGTCATTTTCAACCTGTATACAGGTACAAGTGTATATGGTTCAACTGGTTTGCGAGCACCCTGCTGTTGTCCCTACAGTTTGAGTTCCAGTTGATCTACTATCTCTGTGTCAACTGTCTTTCCTGGCTCTTGTGGCGACTGCGCTACATGTGGCTGGTTTTAGCTGTTTCTCTATTAATGTGTTAGCTTTGTAGAGGTTTTATTAATGAAAGAAGTCTCATCTTGAAGTGTTTCCATATGACAGTTTTTGACCAAAAAAGGAAGCCACACAAAATGACTGAATACAACCCAGATGACTTTGTCTGAGGCAGATAAATGTTTGTGGAGCAGCATCAGGAACTGTGACTTCTTTAAGTGCCTTTATTAATCAAATTGGTGTGGCATCACGAGTCACAATGCTGAAGGAGTAACTGCGTGATTAAGGTATTTTGGAACAGCAGTAGATGTTAGATTAACACTCAAGGTACTAAACGATATAACCGCCATCGATAAAAAACAGTACTGTGCAGCCATCTTCATCGACCTGGCCAAGGCTTTCAACTCTGTCAATCACCGTATTCTTATCGGCAGACTCAATAGCCTTGGTTTCTCAAATGACTGCCTCGCCTGGTTCACCAACTACTTCGCAGACAGAGTTCAGTGTGTCAAATCGGAGGGTATGTTGTCCGGACCTCTGGCAGTCTCCATGGGGGTACCACAGGGTTCAATTCTCGGGCTGTCTCTTTTCTCTGTATATATCAATGATATCGCTCTTGCCGCGGGTGATTCCCTGATCCACTTCTACACAGACGACACCATTCTGTATACATCTGGCCCTTCTTTGGGCACTCTGTTAACTAACCTCCAAACGAACTTCAATGCCATACAACACTCCTTCCGTGGCCTCCAACTGCTCTTAAACGCTAGTAAAACCAAATGCATGCTTTTCAACCGTTCACTGCCCGCACCCGTCCGCCCTACTAGCATCACTACCCTGGACGGTTCTGACCTAGAATATGTGGACAACTATAAATACCTAGGTGTCTGGCTAGACTGTAAACTCTCCTTCCAGACTCATATTAAACATCTCCAATCCAAAATCAAATCTAGAATCGGCTTTCTATTTCGCAACAAAGCCTCCTTCACTCACGCCGCCATACTTACCCTAGTAAAACTGACCATCCTACCGATCCTCGACTTCGGCGATGTCATCTACAAAATAGTTTCCAATACTCTACTCAGCAAACTGGATGCAGTCTATCACAGTACCATCTGTTTTGTTACCAAAGCCCTTATACCACCCACCACTGCGGCTTGTATGCTCTAGTCGGCTGGCCCTCGCTACATATTCGTCGACAGACCCTCTGGCTCCAGGTCATCTATAAGTCCATGCTAGGTAAAGCTCCACCTTATCTCACCTCACTGGTCACGATAACAACACTCACCCGTAGCACGCGCTCCAGCAGGTATATCTCACTGGTCATCCCCAAAGCCTTTCCTTCCAGTTCTCTGCTGCCAGTGACTGGAACGAATTGCAAAAATCGCTGAAGCTGGAGACTTATATTTCCCTCACTAACTTTAAACATCAGCTATCTGAGCAGCTAACTGATAGCTGCAGTTGTACATAGTCCATCTGTAAATAGCCCACCCAATCTACCTACCTCATCCCCAGATTGTTTTTATTTACTTTTCTGCTCTTTTGCACACCAGTATCTCTACTTGCACATCATCATCTGCTAATTTATCACTCCAGTGTTAATCTGCTAAATGTAATTACTTCGCTACAATGGCCTATTTATTGCCTACCTCCTCACGCCATTTGCACACACTGTATATAGACTTTCTTTTTTTCTATTGTGTTATTGACTGTACGCTTGTTTATTCCATGTGTAACTCTGTGTTGCTGTTTGTGTCACACTGCTTTGCTTTATCTTGGCCAAGTTGCAGTTGTAAATGAGAACTTGTTCTCAACTAGCCTACCTGGTTAAATAAAGGTGAAATAACATTTTAAAAATAAAAAAATGTTATGATACCTGTATCATCACAGCCCATATCAAATCAAATTGTATTTGTCACATGCGCCAAATAGAACAGGTGTAGACCTTAACGTGAAATGCTTACTTACAAGTCCTTAACCAACAATGCAGTTTTAATAAAATAGTGTTAAAATATTTACTAAATAAACTTAAGTAACACAATAAAATAGCAATTATGAAGCTATATACAGGGGGTACCGGTATGAAGTCAAATGTGTGGGTACAGGTTAGTCGAGGTAATTTGTACATTACGGCTGTATTAACATTGTGGTTACTCAGCCTTACAGGAGTAGACCACAGCATTGGCTCATGCATTCACACACCACTTTGCCATCAGCTTGATGCCCCCCTCTCTGTCTGTCTGTTTTGATATGATCTGTTTTTCATTTTGTTTCTTGGTTCTGATTCGTTTGGAATGGCCTTGTTGTGTCTGTATCTTGATGCTTCCAAATGATCCAACCTGTTGACTGACTGCAGGCAGAGGTGCCAAAAACAGATGAGTCATTAACGTTGGTTTAGTGATGGACCATGGTGATGAGGGCCTAACACCCATAACAAAATGCATGAGTGAGAGGCCGTCTGCTCTCAAACCTGAAGGAAAACCGGCGTCACTTGAGTCTCACTAAGCTTCTTTATGGGAGGAGCTACATGCTGCATCTTTTTATTGGGGAATAGGCTAAACTAGTTAGTAAATGGAAAAGAATGCTCTGTTGCATGGAATGGTCCCCCCGAGCTCCCCCTTCCCTCTGTATATTTCCTGTTTGGTGTACTGTCCGCTTGTGTTAGTTTCCGTGGTTGGGAATGCCACACTTTGACCCCGAATGATGTAACTTCTTGTCTTAGCACTAAGATCGAGAAGGAGAAAAAGGAGCATGCGCGGCAGCACGGCATGATCCGCACTGAGATCAGCGGGGCAGAGATAGCAGAGGAGATGGAGAAGGAGAGGAGGTTCTTCCAGCTGCAGATGTGTGAGGTGGGTAAGGAAAGTGGTGGAGCTCAGGCCTGGGTTGTCAGATTGGTGGAGCTCAGGCCTGGGTTGTCAGATTGGTGGAGCTCAGGCCTGGGTTGTCAGATTGGTGGAGCTCAGGCCTGGGTTGCCAGATTGAGTCCAGAGATGTAGTGGAGGGTTTGCTGACATTGTGAAATTCTGTCTCGCAGTATCTTCTTAAAGTGAATGAGATCAAGATCAAGAAAGGGGTGGACCTACTCCAGAATCTCATCAAATATTTCCATGCACAGTGCAAGTAAGTCCTGAAGTCATTCAAAGTTTGCATTTGACCAAATGCTCACCTCGTGGGGAAAACGGCTGATGTAGATTTGTCTCTCTCTTTAGTTTCTTTCAGGATGGACTGAAAGCAGTAGACAACCTCAAACCCTCCATAGAGAAGCTCGCCACAGACTTACACACGGTGAGTTCCTCAAGACTACTGTTGACATCTTTATGGGTATGTAAGAACTTGCCTTTCCTGTTGAATTCCTCAAAAGTATTCTGTGTGACTTTGTATGACACCTGTGACAATTTTATGAGCTGTCTATGACCTTGCTGTGACCTCTCCAGATAAAGCAGGCCCAGGACGAGGAGAGGAAGCAACTCACTCAGCTACGGGACGTCCTCAAGTCAGCGCTGCAGGTGGAGCAGAAGGAGGTAACACCCATAGACTTAGACAGCTCTAGGGCCTATAGCCTGGTTTAGCATGGGCAACGCCACTGAGGACTTTCACCATTTTGAAGTAGTCAACTGTGTGTGACTTCCTATGGGTTAAGGAAGGATCACATAATTCCATCCAGGTCATCAAAAGAGATCAGCCAATCAATTATACTCCAATTATGTTCCCTCAAAGCTGCGAGCGCACAGTAGCCCGAGGCTGCCGCGCAGAAATCAGCCCACAAAGAAATGCACGAGAGTATACTCAACTTTCGAGAGCAGTGGGCACCAACCGGTTGATCGCGATCGACTGGTCAGTCTCCGAGGCATTCATAGCGATGATAAAGCATTGTGTTTCTATTGATTTTTTATTCGCCCCGGGCTGTTGGCGGTAGGTGCATCCGATTCAGCTGCCCTGCTCGCCGGGTAGGCAAACTGTGGCTATTTTGAGGAAACATTGCTCCTGAGAAAACCTTCCATAGCTACAGGTGGCTATAAATACAAACCTTGGCTTTATACCTGTTCAGACAACAGACTCCTGGTGGCAGTATGCACCATATCTGTTTGTTTAGCCGCTACCCATGTCGCTGTCACATATACAAAGGAACCCCCTCTATCAACCTTTAATGGTTACACCCACCAATGACACACATACAGTACACACACACACACGGCAACACTCTACTGGCCGAGTCTTTTCACTGTCACAAGCCCAAGCCCTCTTCTGGCCGAGTCTTTTCACTGTCACAAGCCCAAGCCCTCTTCTGGCCGAGTCTTTTCACTGTCACAAGCCCAAGCCCTCTTCTGGCCGAGTCTTTTCACTGTCACAAGCCCTCTTCTGGCCGATTCTTTTCACTGTCACAAGCCCAAGTTAGACATCCACTAATATAGCTGTCTGTATCTCATCTAGGGATGCATTTAGGTGTTCAAAACAATGATGTACATAACCAAAGCCCCCTTCACTCCCTGTCAACTTTAGCAAGCTCATTTGAAAGAAACCCATTAATGGTATATGGTGCACTCTTACGATGTGCTTAATACTGTCTTTTACCGGATGCTTTTATCCAAAGTGACTTTTAGTTACCACATGTACTTGTGTACTTCCTGGCTCTAGCTATTATGTGGAGAATTAGGCTACTGTCTGTTTTATCAGTCTGTTCTGTTCTTTACTTCACTGCTTCCGCCTCTTTGTGAACCAAGTCTAGGAGAGTAAGTTTATCTTCTGCACCTCCTTTCTGTGCTTGTCTATCTGGTTGTGGTGTTTTGTCAAGCATTTTCAATAGAGAGAGTTGTTGGTGGTGGTGGGGGGGGGGCTGAAAAGCAAAGGTTCACTACATTCAGAACCCTGAAGACGTTCTTTTAGAATATCTTCCAAAGGTCTTTGCCTTGCCCCCCCCCCCCCCCCCTCAGCTCTGTGACGAGGTGATGTCACTAGTGCATGACCCCAGGGCTCTGCTTGTCTTATGTACATAGTGTAGCAGTATCTCAATAGTCTAAAGATGCTCCCCTTCCTTGTCTCCTCTCTTCACCTGCACTAAAAGCAGTGGATGGGTGAAAGCACATGCCGCAGCCAGCATCCCGAGCCGTCATATTCTCCTATCCTGTAATTTTCAGATTAGAGCTGACAAAAGAAAAGGTACCAGGAGAGGAAGCCACTGTAGACAATTGAGATACACCCCACCAAAACTCACTGGCTGAGGTGTCTTGTGCCCACTGTACATAGATCCTTATATATATGTGTGTGTGTGTGTGTGTGTGTGTGTGTGTGTGTGTGTGTGTGTGTGTGTGTGTGTGTGTGTGTGTGTGTGTGTGTGTGTGTGCTCGTGTGCTGGTATTGTTGAAGGAGTCCCAGGTGAGACAGAGCGCCACCTACAGTTTGCACCAGCCTCAGGGCAACAAGGAGCATGGTACCGAGCGCTGTGGGAACCTCTACAAGAAGAGTGACGGGTCAGTTTCTTGTTTTCTTCTGTTAAACGTGTAGCATCTTAACATTAAAATAACCAAATGTAAGGTCAGACCGAACAAACAAACACACACAAAGTTCTGTCAGGTAATTAGTGGCGAACGTGTATAAAGATGGCAGAATTCAGATATGACGTCATTGTTTTAATACTATCCACTGAGTTTTTAAACAATGGCGTGCAATATGGTTCAGTGTGCAAATAAATCAGTTTTTCAAATTGCCCGGCATCTTGAAGCAAAAATGTTGATCTTGTATACTCTGCTCATGACCATACACAAACATAGTAACAGAGAGCAATGTACAATACGGCAAACTTAACAAAACAAGGAATTTGTAGTTTATGGGGGCCGCCATCTTTATGGACCTATCTTATTGCTGATACTGCATGTAAGGAAATCCATATTCCATGTTATTTTTATGGTTGAGCTTCTCCCCGGAGACATGAATACACTGCCCAGACTGTACCCCATTACTTATGCATGTACATATTAATGAGCACTGGTGTGGTTGACGTTAATAATTCATTAGCCATGTCTGTTCAGTTACAATGTGGATTCATGTCGAGTTTAGTGTGTCACACTGGCACTGGGGTGTTATGTCGGTGTGTCACAATATGTCGTGTGCCCCCCCCTCCCCACCTCCCTAGGTTAAGGAAAGTGTGGCAGAAGAGAAAGTGTTCAGTGAAGAACGGATACCTTACCATATCACATGGGACGGTGAGTAATGTGCCGACGAGCACGGACACGCACACTGACACATACGCACACACAGAGCGCAAGACAACCTAGTCCTAGCCAGTTAGCATTCATTTAAAGTAGGCTAACGGCACTAGCCTGTTCTCTTAATGGAGATGAAGCACTCCATATCACTCATTCTGTCGAACCAGACTGCTCACTGGTTGTCAAACATCTCAGGCATCAGACATGCCCAAAATGGAGCACTTTGGGTTCATTTAGCTAAAATGGTGGTAGCTTTAGATTTAGAATCACTCAAACACCTCAAAGAATGTTATACACTACATGACCAAAAGTATGTGGACACCTGTTGAACATCTCATTCCAAAATCATGGGCATTAATATGGAGTTGGTCCCCCCTTTGCTGCTATAACAGCCTCCACTCCTCACTTTCCACTAGATGTTGGAACATTGCTGCAGGGACTTGCTTCCATTCAACCACAAGTGCATTAGTCATGTTAGGCGATAGGGCCTTGCTCGCAGTCAGCGTTCCAATTCATCCCAAAGGTGTCCAATGGGGTTTAGGTCAGGGCTCTGTGCAGGCCAGTCAAGTTCTTCCATACTGATCTCAACAAACCATTTCTGTATGGACCTCGCTTTGTGCACGAGGCATTGTCAAGCTGAAACAGGAAGGGGCTTGTAGAATGTGATTGTATGCTGTAGCGTTAAGATTTCCCTTCACTGGAACTAAGGGGCCTAGCCCGAACCACAAAAAACAGCCCCAGACCATTATTCCTCCTCCACCAAACTTTACCGTTGGCACTATGCATTGGGGCAGGTAGCGTTCTCCTGGCATCCACCAATCCCAGATTCCTCTGTTGGACTGCCAGATTGTGAAGCGTGATTCATCACTCCAGAAAACGTCCACAGGCGGCAAGCTTTACACCACTCCAGCCAACACATTGCGCATGGTGATCTTAGGCTTGTGTGCGGTTGCTCGGCCATGGAAGCCAATTTCATGAAGCTCCGGACGAACAGTTTTTGTGCTGACATTGCTTCCAGAGGCAGTTTAGAACTCCGTAGTGACATCTGAGGACAGACCATTTTTACGCGCTTCAGCACTTGGCGGTCCCCTTCTGTGAGTTTGTGTGGCCTACCACTTCGCAGCTGAGCCGTTGTTGCTCCTAGATGTTTCCACTTTACAATAACAGAACTTACAGTTGACCGGGGCAGCTCTAGCAGGGCAGAAATTTGACACACTAACTTGTTGGAAAGGTGGCATCCTATGACAGTGCCACGTTGAAAGTCGCTATGCTTTTCAGTAAGGCCATTCTACTGCCAATGTTTGTCTGTGGAGATTGCATGGCTGTGTGCTCGATTTTACATACCTGTCATCAACGGGTGTGGCAGAAATAGCCAAATCCACTAATTTGAAGAGGTGTCCACATACTTTTGTATATTTAGTGTATACAGTGCCTTGCGAAAGTATTCGGCCCCCTTGAACTTTGCGACCTTTTGCCACATTTCAGGCTTCAAACATAAAGATATAAAACTGTATTTTTTTGTGAAGAATCAACAACAAGTGGGACACAATCATGAAGTGGAACGACATTTATTGGATATTTCTAACTTTTTTAACAAATCAAAAACTGAAAAATTGGGCGTGCAAAATTATTCAGCCCCTTTACTTTCAGTGCAGCAAACTCTCTCCAGAAGTTCAGTGAGGATCTCTGAATGATCCAATGTTGACCTAAATGACTAATGATGATAAATACAATCCACCTGTGTGTAATCAAGTCTCCGTATAAATGCACCTGCACTGTGATAGTCTCAGAGGTCCGTTAAAAGCGCAGAGAGCATCATGAAGAACAAGGAACACACCAGGCAGGTCCGAGATACTGTTGTGAAGAAGTTTAAAGCCGGATTTGGATACAAAAAGATTTCCCAAGCTTTAAACATCCCAAGGAGCACTGTGCAAGCGATAATATTGAAATGGAAGGAGTATCAGACCACTGCAAATCTACCAAGACCTGGCCGTCCCTCTAAACTTTCAGCTCATACAAGGAGAAGACTGATCATAGATGCAGCCAAGAGGCCCATGATCACTCTGGATGAACTGCAGAGATCTACAGCTGAGGTGGGAGACTCTGTCCATAGGACAACAATCAGTTGTATATTGCACAAATCTGGCCTTTATGGAAGAGTGGCAAGAAAAAAGCAATTTCTTAAAGATATCCATAAAAAGTGTCGTTTAAAGTTTGCCACAAGCCACCTGGGAGACACACCAAACATGTGGAAGAAGGTGCTCTGGTCAGATGAAACCAAAATGTAACTTTTTGGCAACAATGCAAAACATTATGTTTGGCGTAAAAGCAATACAGCTGAACACACCATCCCCACTGTCAAACATGGTGGTGGCAGCATCATGGTTTGGGCCTGCTTTTCTTCAGCAGGGACAGGGAAGATGGTTAAAATTGATGGGAAGATGGATGGAGCCAAATACAGGACCATTCTGGAAGAAAACCTGATGGCGTCTGCAAAAGACCTGAGACTGGGACGGAGATTTGTCTTCCAACAAGACAATGATCCAAAACATAAAGCAAAATCTACAATGGAATGGTTCAAAAATAAACATATCCAGGTGTTAGAATGGCCAAGTCAAAGTCCAGACCTGAATCCAATCGAGAATCTGTGGAAAGAACTGAAAATTGCTGTTCACAAATGCTCTCCATCCAACCTCACTGAGCTCGAGCTGTTTTGCAAGGAGGAATGGGAAATAATGTCAGTCTCTCGATGTGCAAAACTGATAGAGACATACCCCAAGCGACTTACAGCTGTAATCGCAGCAAAAGGTGGCGCTACAAAGTATTAACTTAAGGGGCCTGAATAATTTTGCACGCCCAATTTTTCAGTTTTTGATTTGTTAAAAAAGTTTGAAATATCCAATAAATCTCGTTCCACTTCATGATTGTGTCCCACTTGTTTTTGATTCTTCACAAAAAAATACAGTTTTATATCTTTATGTTTGAAGCCTGAAATGTGGCAAAAGGTCGCAAAGTTCAAGGGGGCCGAATACTTTCGCAAGGCACTGTATATCCTGTATGCATCCCAAATCGCACCCTATTCCCTAGATAATGCTTACTATTGACCAGGGCTCTGGTGCCGTTTGGGACACAGGCCTTGTGTCAGGCTAGCCCACTGAGTGACTTTACAAGCACCAGGGACTCACCGGTCTATTGATTTCCTCTACTCTGCTTTCGCTAAAGCAGGCTCTACTTCACTCCATTACCCTAGATTTACTCTCTCTCTCGCTGTCTCTCTCACTTCATCGCTGTCTTAAGTCATCTTCCTCTCTCCTCTCGCTCTCTGTCTCTCTGTCTCTCTCTCTCTCTCTCCCTCTTTCAAAAGGCACACATACACAAACACGCCAGGTTGAGGGAGGGAAGGAATCAGGGTTGGTTTTGAAGCACCCTGAGCACAAACCGTGTTCCTGGTTTCACCCACCACTGCAGAGCACCACAGTCAGCAGACAGGCCCATGCTAACAGACCTTAACACAGGGGGAAATATTCCTTATGAAAACATCATAAGAGAGTCTCAATGTTATGTTCTAATAACTAAGGGGGAAGAGTAATGTAGTGTTATGTTGTAATGACTGAGGGGGAGGTAGTGTTATGTTGTAATGACAGGGGGAGGTAGTGTTATTTTATGTTGTAATAACTAAGGGGGAAGGGCAATGGGGTGTTATGTTGTAATAACTAAGGGGGAATGGGGATGTCGCAGTGCTGTGCTGTGCTGATTCACAGGTAGACCTGTATGTGATTGCGATGCATTTTTAGGGGTCATAATATGTTTACTTTCATAGTATATAATTTATAATGTGAGTCCATGTAGGCTAAATGGATTAATTGGGTAAATTGACACTGGGCGAAGCTTTGTAACATTGCTAGTCCTAACAGGTATTTTTGGTGTGGCAGGGTGTAGTTTCCTTCATGCTTTCTGTTTGCTGATTCTGATGTTCTTCTTTCCTGTCCTCCTCCTTCTCTCTATCGCTCTCTCTACTCCCCCCTCCTTCCCCTTCAGACAAATCGACCGCCGGCAAAACTCAACCTCCTCACCTGCCAGGTGAAACACAACCCAGAGGAGAAGAAGAGCTTTGACCTCATCTCACGTAGGTTTACTCTGCCTTTTACCCCCTCTATTCCCTCTGTGTGTTATAGGAATACCACTACAAATGGACCCCGCTGGGTTCTCACAGGGCCTGCCCTGCACACTCTGGTACCGAACCTTGTGTTCTCACAGGGCCTGTCCTGCACACTGCGGTACCACACCTTGTATTCTCACAGGGCCTGTCCTGCACACTGCGGTACCACACCTTGTATTCTCACAGGGCCTGCCCTGCACACTGCGGTACCACACCTTGTATTCTCACAGGGCCTGCCCTGCACACTGTGGTACCGAACCTTGTATTCTCACAGGGCCTGCCCTGCACACTGCGGTACCACACCTTGTATTCTCACAGGGCCTGCCCTGCACACTGCGGTACCACACCTTGTATTCTCACAGGGCCTGCCCTGCACACTGCGGTACCGAACCTTGTATTCTCACAGGGCCTGCACACTGCTGTACCTCAACTTGCATTCTCAGAGGGCCTGGCCTGCACACTGCGGTGCCTCATCGGCCGTGATTTGGTATCCCATAGGGCGGCGCACAATTGGCCCAGCGTCGTCCAGGTTTGGCCAGGGTAGGCCGTCATTGTAAATAAGAATTTGTTCTTAACTGACTTGCCAAGTTAAATAAAGGTTAAAATAAAATAAAAATATATATATATTCAATTTGTAAATCTGATAAAGGAAATGCTGGCTTATAGACATGGCAGAACAAGACCGGATACTTTTTTTTTTGGGAAGAATGACAGTGCTCGTTATTGAGTACAGAGAAATCTACTGCAGAAAAACAAGTGCAGGGAGGAAACTCACAGAAAAAGGCAAAGTGGTTGCCAATAGGGCTCTATATGAAAGGAAATCGCAGCTATTCTGTGGAATGCGGGCAGGAAAGGAGTTGTGAATAGTTGAATCGCTGTAGGAGTTCTATTCAGGGAAGAATCAATACTTTGTGCCTCAACATTACCCTCTCCGAATCTACAGCCTTTTAAGAATTTCATCCACGTTCCTTTGTTCCGTATTCTCACGTAATCTCATGTAACCAAGGGAGATGGAGCTAAAATTAGTTTTCATTCTTCCTCCATTCACCCTCTTCATCCTCCATTCACCCTCTTCATCCTCCATTCACCCTCTTCTTCCTCCATTCACCCTCTTCTTCCTCCATTCACCCTCTTCATCCTCCATTCACCCTCTTCTTTCTTCAGTCAGGTTTTGGGGATTTGCTTTGAGTTTAGCTGAGTGGTGACTTCGTCCTTTCATAAACACTGGGCCAAGATGAGTGCTGTCGTCAGGCTGTCACCCTGCTGTCAACAGGAAGCACAACACAATGGGAAACACCACTAGGACTATGAAAGGGCTCACTCTGGTGTGGTGGAAACAGAGAGATGCTGCTCTCCTTTCTGTGTGCGGTGTTGGCCTTCTGTAGGGGTGGGGTGGGGGGGAGAAGTCAGGAGAGAGCAGTCAGGTTGGAGAAGAATTGAAGAGTACACAATATGACTTTCACAAGTTTCATGCTTTCTGTGTGCAGTGCAGTACGATGGGACGTTTGGTAAACTAACCTCTGTCTTGAGTAGATTCCACATGACTTCAAATCCCAACCTCTGTGTCCTTCTATATTGTCCTATTGGTTGCTGTGTTAGTTCTAGGTATTTTACTGTACTGTATGTAGTGGACAGCTGTGAAAGAGTTTCCTGTTTCTTATTTAGGCCTGGTACACACAGGCTTGTCAGCCGGGTGCTGGGATGGGCTCTGAAGGGAATTGCTCTCCGTTCTTACATCTTCTTATCTTTGATTAATTTCTTATTCCACTATGTCTCTGACCCAGCCACTTCTCTCTCTCTCTCTCTCTCTCTCTCTCTCTCTCTCTCTCTCTCTCTCTCTCTCTCTCTCTCTCAGATGACAGAACGTATCACTTTCAGACTGAGGACGACTCAGAATGTCAGATGTAAGTCTGTGTTCCTTCCTTTTTGTGAAGTGTGTGTGTGTCCTGTTATCCCTGATCCATCTTTCCACACAGAGGTTTCCCTGTCCTCATCCCGTCTTTACACACACTCTATCACATACTCACACACTCCCCCTCCACCTGTGTGCTGTGCGTTTTCAGATGGATCTCTGTGCTGCAGAACAGTAAGGAGGAAGCGTTGAATAATGCTTTTAAGGGAGACCAGCACGTTGGGGAGAACAACATCGTCCAGGAGCTGACCAAGGCCATCCTGGGAGAGGTCAAGAGGATGACCGGCAACGATGTCTGCTGTGACTGCAGAGCGCCCAGTGAGTGACAGGGAGAAACACACGTTAATACATGCTCGCACATTGGATATACACACACCACTCAAGTCATTTTAGTGCACAAAACCACCTGTGTTTAATTCATTATAACTGTTGTACATTTATAAAGGCTGTAATAAGGAGCCACAAGCTATTATAAATAGTTATAGCAAGTGTTATTTAGTGTGCTAGAGGTCACTTTAATTAAATAATTAATTATACAGGTTATTCACAGACACTGTTACCAAAGTATTCAGGTCAAGTTTATTGAACAACTCTATGCAGTCACTTTACACGGACATTGTAGGGAACGAGGAATGCCCATGAGCCAGTTATTTAGGTTCGACTGCAGCCAGTCGCTAACCTGAATCAGAAATAGCTCTCCCTTCAAAGCACATGCAGGTAGTCCCTACCAAGGACACTGTGACCTACTTACATGTTTTCTCTCTCTTTCTCTCTCTTTCTCTCTCTCTCTCTCTCTTTCTCTCTCTCTCTCTCTCTCTCTTTTTCTCTCTCTCTTTCTCTCTCTCTCTTTTTCATTCTTTCTTTTCCCCCAGACCCCACGTGGCTCTCCACTAACCTGGGCATCCTGACGTGTATAGAGTGTTCTGGGATCCACAGGGAGTTGGGAGTCCACTACTCCAGGATCCAGTCCCTCACGCTGGACGTCCTCAGCACCTCTGAACTCTTGGTGAGAAGAATTCTAGCATGATAGCATCACCATTTTCACTAGGTGTTCTAGTGCTTTGCTCTGCCTTGTCTGATGGTAACTCATGCTATTCCACCACTAATGGCTAGGAGCATCCATCTGGCTGATGCACTGCAGCCATTTTTCATCCAGAACTCTCTCCACAAATCAGCTATTTGTCCACTTTCACATTATGGCATTGAAGTGCTGTGACAGTGAGAAGTGTAGTCGTCTTGGAAAGTTCAAATCATTTACACACAGGTGTCTCATAAAGTGGTACCAAAACACATCCGCTTAGCTTACTTAGCAAAACCTCCTATTGGAAAACAATAGCTCGCCCATCACACATTAGCTGATGTAAAAGTTATTTCACAGTGCAGCTGATTTACTGCTGGTAGGTGAGCACCAAGGATATCAACACTCCTGGCCTGATTCTACTGAACTCTCCTTCCTCTGCTGCGCTCCATTGGGATAGATAGACATTACAGGATAACAGAGGCTTGAAGCTGCTTCCACCTTGCATGTTTCACATTTTATCTGGCTTTCTAATATCAATTTGGTGCAATTTATTGCCCATGAATCATTTGGGGCTGAAATGTTTTTGTCGCTAATTTAAGATGATTTCCCTTGGTAAGACGCCAGTGTTTCACATTATTTAGCCACAAGGAGATGGGTGGAAACGCATACTGTTTTTCCTCTCTCTCTCTCTCTCTCTCTCTCTCTCTCTCTCTCTCTCTCTCTCTCTCTCTCACACACCATTGATTTAAGCATTTGTTGAAGTGGCAGAGCAGAAGAAATGGAGCTTGAAATAAATATGTACAGTAAAAACTGTAGAACCCTCATTTGTACTTTTATGACCTCTGTTCTCTGGTAAGCGCTAAACTGTGTGTGTGTTTTACCACGCAGCTGGCCAAGAACGTGGGGAATGCAGGCTTTAATGACATCATGGAGGCGTGTCTTTCTGCGGAAGATGTGGTCAAACCCAACCCTGCCAGTGACATGTAAGTTCTCTCTCTCTGTTTTTCTCCATCCCTCTAGTTCTCCTAGATTTGTTCTGTCGCTTTCCTCACACGTATACACTCTATCCTCTCCTTCTCTCATCAGTCTTTTTCAGTTTCTATCCCCCTGTCTTCCTCCATCTCTCTCTTTCTCTGTTTTGCCTTCTCACCACCTCTCCATCTCTCCCTCTCTGTCGCTCTCTCTGTCTCCCCTTCCCACCACCTCTCCATCTCTCTCTCTCGCTCTCAGTGCCGCTCTCTCTCTCTCTCTCTCTGTCTCCCCTTCCCACCACCTCTCCATCTCTCTCTCTCTCTCTCTCTCTCTCTCTCTCTCTCTCTCTTTCTCGGTCTCCCCTTCCCACCACCTCTCCATCGCTCTCTCTCTAATCCCTCTTCTGGCTGGTGAGAGGTGTTTGAGCCCCCAGCCCACTTCTCAGGATGAGGTTACAATTGCCCTCGCAGTGAAAGTGACTGTAGGAGCAGATGGGCCTGTGACCTATTGGAAACATGTCACCACAAAGACACTCATAACCATTTATTATGAATGGAGCAATCAGGACTGGATCCCTAACTGAAAACATTTTCATTCAATAAGCCTTAGGAAAAAATGCATTCTGTTGTACAACACAAGTCAAATTGAGCACACACATAAGAAATGTAATTTATCCCTCTTTAGATGTATTGAGTTCTAACTCATACTTGGTGTACCCATTTGAATGGTCTTTCTCTCTCTGGTACAGGCAAGCCCGTAAGGACTTCATCACAGCCAAGTACACAGAGAAGCGTTTTGCCAGAAGGAAGTGTCCAGACGGGGTGTCCAAGCTGCATACGCTCTGTGACGCAGTCAAGTCCCGGGACATCTTCTCTCTGATCCAGGTGTATGCTGAGGGAGTGGACCTGATGGAGCCCATCCCCCTGGCCAACGGACACGTGAGTCTACATGCCCTTCCTAACACACCTAACACACCAATAACTGTCCCACTAGCATGCTGGCGCGGATCTTTTCTTATCGGACGTTGTCCTTTCCAGGCCATCACAGTACGTCTCGGCTCGGCTCAGCAGTGTGACTCAATCCCAACTGTAACCAACACATTTTTGCTTGGATAGTGAGGGGTGGTTTTGTTTATTAACATTTGTCCAGCTGTAGTGGAATTAAAATGGCTGTATCTTTTCACAGCCCCATACTCTTCTGTGGGCTGTGAAAAACAACTTCTCCTGGCAGTGTAAATGCTTTGTATAATACATGAATCATCACTCACTACAAACATCTGGCTCATATTCAGGGCTACTACTGCTACTACTGCCAATAGCAAAGCAGACTATCAAAAGCAGACTGTGATGTCAGCTCCTCCATTTTGGCTCTGGTGCCTGTTGTGTTGCTGAGGTCTCAACACGGCCATTTTGGATCTTGTGTGTGTGGTTACAGGAACACGGTGAAACGGCCCTTCACTTAGCGGTCAGATTAGTGGACAGGACCTCGCTCCATATCGTCGACTTCCTCACTCAAAACAGGTAAGGGAATAAAGGAAAATGCCAATAAGCTATTTGTAGAAACATGACTTGTCATTTGGCCATACATAACCATGTCATGACCAGTAACTGCTAATGTTAGCTTCTTTTATTCACTTTTATTCATTTAGAAAATATACAATTGATAGAATAACAAGATACAATATAAGTACATAACATTAGAAAATAACAAACATCACAGCCACCATAAACAATTAATTAACTCCTTTATCATCAGGGTGTTAAACTACCCTAGTGGCACCAGGGAATCCAAATGTAATGATTCCAAAATTGTGGAGCCGGATTTATCTAGTTCGGTGGAGAACTGAGGAGTCTTGAGTTAACCAACCCTGTGAAAGGTTTTTATACGTTAACAACAAAGTTAGGTAAGTCGAAAGCTTGTATAGTAGAGCTTTGTAAACAAAAATGGAATAGTGAAGTGATCTACGGTACTTTTAATGAGGACCAGCCAACCTTTTGATACAGGATGCAGTGGTCAGTATTTAAACTGTCACCTATGATAAAGCGAAGGGCACTATGGTAGACGTCATCCAAAGGTTTAAGAGAAGTGGCTGCTACAGTCTGGTAAATGGTGTCACCATAGACAGTTGACACACAACTAAAACAACAAATTAAGCCCTTTCAACTGGTTACTCCTCCACCTCTCACTGGTTGCCTCCTCTATCCCCTCTCCCCATAGTGTGAACCTGGACAAACAGACAGCCAAAGGCAGTACAGCCTTACACTACTGCTGCCTGACTGACAACATGGAGTGCCTCAAACTGCTCCTGCGCGGCAAGGCCTCCATTGACATAGGTAAGAGACCATCACATCACTCCTCTTTTGGGGAAAGACTGGTTTGGAAACAGCTTTGGCACAAAATGTTAGTGAAGACATTGTTTATTGTTGTCGAGTGTCTACCAATAAACTGATTTATGATGAAATTCATAGCTACAGAAATGATGACTTTGAAGAAAACAAATGATGAAGACACATGCATACAAACACCAAGTTTCCTCCACACGGAAAAGACCCGGACACACCACTTTCTCACAACAGACCAATCTCTCTGACTCCAAACAAACTGACCCATGATAACACAGATAAAAAGAAACCGAGAGACAGAGACTGTTTAGTGTGGGAATCCTGCTAATTATCGGTCTCCAGCAACACAGTTAACAAAGGAACAGGGGGGCCATGGTCTGTTGACCGGAATGTGTTTATGTGCCAAGGAATCACATTGTTTCAGTCCACCAAGTATCACAGCCTATCTTGCTCTCTAGTTTAGGGAGACAGGGAGGGGAGATTGTGTTGTGACACACATGGCTGTTGACAAAAACGTGGCTTGGCTCTGCTTAGCTGCAGTAGGCACCTCCTGGCAGCCTAAATGTATGCTAGCATTGCGTTGACAGGTTGGTGAATTGGGTGTAGATAACTTCATAATTCATGCTGTCGTGGCCTAGTGGTGCTAACTGTGTCGCGGGTTGCTTGTCAGTGCTCGGCTATGTGGTGTTGATTTCCAGGGCAGTGTGAAGAGGACACAAGGGCTGTGTCTGAATACCCATACTAGCATCCTAAATAGTAGGTAGTTTGAGTATGCGAAATAAAACAGTATGTGGCATTTTGAAAATTGAGTATGCTTTAAATGCCTGGATATCATACTAATTTCGACTTCTCATGTAGTATGAATGAAGTGTACATTTTTCAGGAATTTTACACCCACAATGCATTCAACCGGATAAAAGGACATCTTCGATATTTGACAGTTCTCTGAAAGTAATCAAACAATTACTAGAAGATAGCAAAGGAGACAAACAAAGAGTCCCCTGGAGTGTTGAAATGTACGTGTTTTGTTGTTGTTGGCCTTAAAATGACACACACACGGCGATTAATGGCTCAACTATTTACTTGTACATTTTTGACAAGAGATGGTCATTTGCAGCCTAACGCATCTTTACAGTAGACACCATAACATGATGCAGCCACCACCACGCTTGAAAATATGAAGTGGTACTCAGTGATGTGTTGTGCTGTATTTTCCCCAAACATAACGCTTCGTATTCAAGACATAAAGTTTATTTCTTTGCCACATTTTGTGCAGTTTTACTTTAGTGCCTCATTGCAAACAGGCATGTTTTGGAATATTTTTATTCTGTGCAGGCTTCCTTCTCTTCACTCTGTCATTTAGGTTAGTATTGTGGAGCAACTGCAATGTTGTTGATTCATCCTCAATTTTCTCCTATCACAGTCATTAAACTCAGTAACTGTTTTAAAGGGACCTTCCAGATTGTATGTGTGGGGTACAGAGATGAGGTAATAATTAAAAAATCATGATAAACGCTATTATTGTACATAGTCCATGTAACTTATTATGTGACTTGTTAAGCATATTTTTACTCCTGAACTTATTTAGGCCATAACAAAGTTTGATTCAAGACATTTTTAGCTTTTCATTTTTTATTAATTTGTAAAAAAAAAAAAACAACAACGAAAAAACATAATTCCACTTTGGCATATTGGGTGTAGGCCAGTGACACAAAATCTCAAAAAGTCTGGATGTGCGAGTACTTTTTAAAGACACTGTGTACTGTATAAATCAATGGATGATCAATTAATAGACCAAAATGATGTCTTCCTCTAGCTAGTGAGTCTGGGGAGACGCCGCTGGACATCGCTAAGAGACTGAAGCACCTGCAGTGTGAGGAGCTGGTGAGTGCTGTGTGAGTGCTGTGTGACTGCTGTGTGACTGCTGTGTGAGTGTTGTGTGACTGCTGTGTGTGCGTTTGTGATTTCTTTAGCAAGATAGTCGCTGACTCCTATCTTTTAGCTTTGTATGAGTCATTAATGTGTGTGTGTGTGTGTGTGTGTGTGTGTGTGTGTGTGTGTGTGTGTAGCTGAACATGGCGCTGGCGGGGAAGTTCAACGCCCATGTGCACGTAGAGTATGAATGGCGTCTGCACCATGAAGACATGGACGAGAGTGATGAGGACCTGGATGACAAGGTGAGGGTGAGGACCCTCTTCAAATTATACACACAGTTACACACCATAAACTCACCACACACACACATAATAGTAATACAGTATATACACATGCATAACACACACCATGATGACCTTTCTATAATGTTTGACCCCTGACCTCTCATTTGCCATTCAGCCCAGCCCCCATCGGAGAGAGGAGCGCCCTGCCAGCTGCTACACCCCTGGCTCCAACTCCCACCTCCAGCCCAGCCCGGCTTCCCTGGCACGGGACAAGCAGCGTGGTGGGTACATGCCCAACCTAGTCACCAACGAGACCTATGGTGCCATCCTCAACGCCAGCCCTCCTGCGCCAGGGGGGCCCGCCACCACCTCTGCACCCCCTCTGCCTCCACGAAACATAGGTACTTTATATTTCCTTTTTAAAATGTTATAGCAAGGTGGATGTGGCATACATTCATTTTGTGGATAGACTATGTAAAAAAAAATTACGCTAGATTTTAGCTCTTGGTTAACCAGGATTAGCATACAGTAGATGTTTGTCCATATAGAGTTGTATTTCTTAGGCAAAAATTTCAGAATTCTACGAACCAGTTTAGTTTGTTCAGTGAATCCGTCTACATGCTATTTGAGCACGGATTTATAAAGTTCATAAACGTGATTTGAAGTTCATAAACGTGATCCATATCAAATGACCCGTCAAGCCCTTTTCAACCCACATTCACCTCTCATCCTTGCCATTTTTGGAGAATGATATTTATAATACATGCCCAATGGGTTCAGTTCAAATACAGGGAAACCTCATTTGGCCACATATCTGTCATCTACTGTAGATGCCTTCTCTAATTAATGCATTGTTCCATGGGGACTTGTGTGATTCGTGTAGCGCTCTGACCTATTTGAAGGGCAGAGAGGGTTCTGGGTAGGGAGCAGGGACCATCACATTGGCGGCTGCTGGGTGAGCTAGTGAGCTACTTTTCGTGAAAGTTCTCAAAGTGCACTCCATAGGCCATGATGAGAGGCATACTGAAAATAGCCCATCCTATCACTGGAAAGCAATTTGAACTCAATCTGGTTCATGCTCATTGAAAACGGTAGAAAACATTCCACCTTGCTAAACAATTTGTTTCAATTAAACTTACTGACTTTACATTCAAAGCACATGTCGTTTTTACTTACTTACTTAGGCCCGTTACCACACTAGATAGGCACACCCATCTAGTACTGGGTCAGAGCACCCTTTGCCTCCAGAACAGCCTGAATTCTTCAGGACATGACTACGTTGCTCAATTGATGTCAAAGCACCCTAACGTATGCCAGTAAAACATTCTCCACACCATTACACCACTGCCACCAGCCTGTACTGTTGACACCAGGCAGGATGGGTACATGGACTCATGCTGCTTACACCAAATCCTGACTCTGGCATCAGCATGACGCAACAGGGAACTCGATTCATCGGGCCAGGTGATGTTTTCCCAATCCTAAATTGTCTACTGGAGACACCGTAGGTGTTGGGAGTGGAACCCGGTGTGGTAATCTGCTGCTATAGCCCATCCGTGACAAGAAACGACTAGTTATACGCTCTGAACACCACTGTAGTACGCCACTGAAATCTGCTTGTTTGTGGCCCGACTGTTTTTGTTTATCGCACCATTCTCTGGAAACCCTAAACACTGTTGTACTTGAAAAGCCCAGGAGGCTGGACGTTTCTGAGATACTGGAAATGACGCGCCTAGCAACGACCATCATACCACACTCAAAGTTGCTTAGGTCACTCATTTTGAACACTCTAATATTCAATTGAACAGTAACTGAATGCCTCGATGCCTGTCTGTCTGCTTTTATATAGCAAGTCATGGTCACGTGACTCACTGTCTGTAGGAGCAAACCATTTTCGGGAATGGGGTGGTTTGCCTAATAAACTGGCCACTGAGTGTATTCCCAGCCTAAAACCCTTAAGAGCAAGCAATGCACGTCTTCAGGAACCAGCTTTCCCCCTCCTCTCTCCTCCCTCCTCCAGTCCAGATGCCAGGTCTGTGTGGGATGGTCCAGTCATCAAGGTCCTCTGGGTGGAAGCCTGGCACGATAGACCTGGGGGGCCGACAGAGGTCCTCCTCAGACCCACCCAACATGCACCTCCCGGTACCCCCCATGCGGGTCACCTCAACCACTGGTAGGCACCCCTCATCTCCTAGGTCTCATTGTCTGAACACATCATAGGGAAAGGGAATTTCAAAATGGTTTATAGGTTTTCTTACCCTGTAAGCAGTCTATAGACAAGGAATGACAGAAATCCATGCTTTAGTTTTGTTTACCTGGCCGCTGTTTCAAATGAAAACTTGTTTGCATTTGTGGCACAAATCCAATTGTACTTTTATTATCATTTTTGCGTTTCATGTCCAAATACCCCAAAAATTAAAGTATTGTGGTGGCAGCATCATGTTAATCGGCATTCTTGTCAGCAACAGGGACTGGGGAGTTTATCAGGATCAAAAGAGATATGAAAGGAGCTAAGCCCGGGTAAAAAGTAAGAGGAGAAATCCGCCGTAGGCTTCTGAACGCCCTGGGATAGTTTTATGCCAAAGACACACCAGAATGGCTTTCCATGTGTTCCTGAATGGTCCAGTCTCAGTCCTGAAATCTGCTTGTAAATCTTAAACATGGTTTGGATATTGCTGTAAATTTAACTTTATCAATTCAGTTGTAATCCAATTGGTTTAATATGCAGCCAAAGACTAATGTTGCTGAAGCAAAAGTAGCAGTGGACACTGAGGACAGAAATACGCCCTGTTTCAATAAGAGAAAGAGATGGGTAACTTCTCTCTCTGTCTCCCTAGGTCTTGCTCCTCCCCCCGTGGCCAAGACAGTGAGTGTGATGGAGGCTATGAACCAGCAGTCTAAACCAGGGACCGGACATGGCCACAGCAGAGCCCCACCACCCAAGTCTCCATCTGGGTGAGCATACACACACACACACACACACACACACACACTGCCTGAGGCAGCATGTTTTGCTTCGATGAACACAAAGAAATGTTACTTTTGGAGAAAAACACCAATAGGGTTTCTGGTTTACCACTACATTAACTTCCAAGCTGAGCTCCTAAAAGACAGAGCTCCTCATCGACATGGTTCTACTCAGTCTCCCATAGGTCTGAGTTGTGACTGTCAAAGGGAAATGCGCTGTCATGGGGAAATGAGCTGTCATGGGGAAATGCTCTGACATGTGGAAATGCACTATGGGGTAAATGTGTTAATTTAAGCACATGATAAGCAGCAGCTGACTACTTTTTGTGGTTTTCAGCAACGCCAAAAGCTTCAGCAAAGGACCGACTCGAACGGGGTCCATCGAAAGACCAGGTGGGTGTTTTAAAAATAAATAATTTACCAGTCAAAAGTGTGGACACACCGACTCATTCAAGGGTTTTTCTTTATTTTTTGTATTTTCTACATTGTAGAATAATAGTGAAGACATCAAAACTATGAAATAACACATATGGAATCATGTAGTAACCAAAAAAGTGTTAAACAAATCAAAATATATTTTATATTTGAGATTCTTCAAATAGCCACCCTTTGCCTTAATGACAGCTTTGCACATTCTTCGCATTCTCTTAACCTCTAGCGTCGAGCAATCCTGTATCCGGGAGCGTAATCATAGCCTCAAGCTCATTACCATAACGCAACGTTTCCTATTCATGAAAATCGCAAATGAAATTAAATAAATATATTGAAACACAAGCTTAGTCTTTGTTAACAACACTGTCATCTCAGATTTTCAAAATATGCTTTAACCAAAGCTACACAAGCATTTGTGTAAGAGTATTGATAGCCTAGCATAGCATTAAGCCTAGCATTCAGCAGGCAACATTTTCACAAAAACAAGAAAAGCATTCAAATAAAGTAATTTACCTTTGAAGAACTTCGGATGTTTTCAATGAGGAGACTCTGTTAGATAGCAAATGTTATTTTTTTCCAAAAATATTATTTGTGTAAGAGAAATAGCTCCGTTTTGTTCATCACATTTGGCTAAGAAAAAAAAACTAAAATGCAGTCACTTACAACGCCGAACTCTTTTCCAAATTAGCTCCATAATATCGACAGAAACATGGCAAACGTTGTTTAGAATCAATCCTTAAGGTGTTTTTCACAATTCTATTCGATAAAAAATCATTCCTGGCAGTCGGTTTCTCATCAGAGGCAAACGGAAAAATACTGCAGCTGGAGATAACGCAATAATTACGACGGAGGACACCAAGCGACCAGCTGGTAGATGTAGTCTCTTATGGTCAATCTTCCAATGATATGCCTACAAATACGTCACAATGCTGCAGACACCTTGGGGAAAACGTGGAAAAGGTAAGCTGACTCCTAGCTCCTCCACAGCCATATAAGGAGTCATTGCCATGAGGCGGTTTCAAAAAATGCGGCACTTCCTGATTGTATTTTTATCTGGGTTTTTTCTGTAACATCAGTTCTGTGGCACTCACAGACAATATCTTTGCAGTTTTGGAAACGTCAGAGTGTTTTCTTTCCAAAGCTGTCAATTATATGCATGGTCGAGCATCTTTTCGTGACAAAATATCTTGTTTAAAACGGGAACGTTTTTCATCCAAAAATTAAAAGAGCGCCCCCTATATCGAAGAAGTTAACTTCTTAGAACTACCCCTCCCGGATCCGGGAGAATTGTCATCAACTGCACTAATTAGCATAACGCAACGGACAAAAAATCTTACTAGAAAATATTCATATTCATGAAATCACAAGTGAAATATAGTGAAACACAACTTAGCCTTTTGTTAATCCCTGTCATCTCAGATTTTGAAAGTATGCTTTACAGCCAAAGCAAGACAAGCATTTGTGTAAGTTTATCGATAGCCTTGCATAGCATTATGTCCAGCTAGCAGCAGGAAGCTTGGTCACGAAAATCAGAAAAGCAATCAAATTAAATTGTTTACCTTTGATGAGCTTTGGATGTTTTCACTCACGAGACTCCCAGTTAGACAGCAAATGTTCATTTTGTTCCATAAAGATTATTTTTATAGCCGAAATACCTCCTTTTCTTGTTCACGTTTTGTTGAGAAATCCACCGGAAATTGCGTCCACGACAACGGCAAAAAAAAGTACAAATTAGATCCATAATATCGACAGAAACGTGGCAAACATTTTTTATAATCAGTCCTCAAGGTGTTTTTAAAAAAAAAAAATCATAAAACACGGGACGAGATGTTAAAAACTGTCCATTGTGCCAATAGATGGAATGCACTCGCATGAGATTTGCCGTGATGTTGACAGAGTGGCATGGGAGGTTTATTTCTTAGACTGGGTTAAGATGTCAATTTTGGGACACATCCTCAGTAGTGTGCCTTCGAATCAGTGGGTGTTTCGGCCTTTAATCACTAAACACTCTCATCAAAGGTGGCCAGCTAAAGGGTGATCAAGCCTTAGCTTGTGTCCCATGCCCAATTAAGATGTCCCACAAATATCTATGCGATAATATATCAACCGGGACAATTGGCTTTTCACTAGGAGCGAGAGGAACAATGGCCACCTATGTCTATTACGCACAAATCACTCTGAGAGCCACCACCTGACCACTGACGCAATGTTGTCGTTCACGCTCATTTTTCAAAATAAAAGCCTGAAACGATGTCTAGTAACTAACTGTAGACAAATTAGGGAAGCCATAGAAAAAGGAATCTGGTTGATATCCCTTTCAATGGTCAATAGGGATGCATAGGAACGCAGAGGTTTCAAAATAACAGTCACTTCCTGATTGGATTTTTCTCAGGCTTTCGCCTGCAATATCAGTTCTGTTATACTCACAGACAATATTTTTACAGTTTTGGAAACTTTAGAGTGTTTTCTATCCTAAGCTGTCAATTATATGCATATTCTACTACCTGGTCCTGAGAAATAGCCCGTTTACTTAGGGAATGTTATTTTTCCAAAAATGAAAATAGTGCCCCCTAGCCTTATTAACCTGCAGTCTAACTTATCCCAAACCATCTCAATTGGGTTGAGGTTGGGTGATTGTGGAGGCCAGGTCATCTGATGCAACACTCATCACTCTCATTCTTGGTCAAATAGCCCTTACACAGCCTGGAGGTGTGTTGGGTCATTATCCTGTTGAAAAACAAATGATAGTCCCACTAAGCGCAAACCAGATGAGATGGCGTATCGCTGCAGAATGCTGTGGTAGCCATGCTGGTTAAGTGTGCCTTGAATTCTAAATAAATCACATGCAGCGTCACCAGCAAAGCACCCCCACAACATCACACCTCCTCCATGCTTCACGGTGGGAACTACACATGCGGGGATAATCAGTTCACCTACTCTACATCTCACAAAGACATGGTGGATGGAACTAAAAATCTCCAATTTGGACTCATCAGACCAAAGGACAGATTTCCCCCGGTCTAATGTCCATTGCTCGTGTTTCTTGGCCCAAGCAAGTCTCTTCTTCTTATTGGTGTCCTTTAGTAGTTGTTTATTTGCAGCAATTTGACCACGAAGGCCTGATTCTCCTCTGAACAGTTGATGTTGAGATGTATCTGTTATTTGAACTCTCAAGCATTTATTTGTGCTGCAATTTCTGAGGCTGGCAACTCTAATGAACTTATCCTCTGCAGCGGAGGTAACTCTGGGTCTTCCTTTCTGGTGGCGGTCCACATGAGCCTGTTTCATCATAGCGCTTGATGATTTTTGCGACTGCACTTGAGGACACTTTCAAAGTTCTTGACATTTTCCGCATTGACTGACCTTCATGTCTTTAAAATAATGATGGTCTGTCGTTTCTTTTTGCTTATTTGAGCTGTTGTTGCCATAATATTAATGGGTTGGGATTTCTAAACTGTGAATATTGTTAATCATCAGTTCTACTGCCATAGTCTAGGGTCTACACCAGAAGTGAATGGCTGTCTGTAGGAGGAATGGTTATGGCGGATGTAATTCAGTTTGGAATGTACTTCGTGGAGAGAAGATAGTCACATGTGGCAGGCACTGATAAGGATGGAGAGATGTGGATTAGTGATGAAGGGGGTCGAGGTCAGGTCACGTTAAGGGAGAAGGAACAGTTTAATGCCCGCGTCACTTAATTTCCTGTCTAGCAATAGAGGTGTAATGTTGAGTATAGAATGACGTCACCCAAATTGGGGTATATACAGTATACTACCACTGGTGGAAATATGTCTGTCTGTTCAGCTGTTCGATCGTTTGGGTGAATAAACTTGGTTGGAGCTTTCATAGTGTCTGTCAATTTCTTACTCTATACCACCCCTACCTTGTCACAACACAACTGTGGGTTAGTTTTAGCCTGCATGGTTGTGTGGAACAGTTTTGTTTTCACAACAATGTTATTTCCTCTTCCTCCTTCAGCTAAGGAAGTGCCGGGATGCCCCCAGAACTCGATAGGTCAATCACTGCCTCCGGCCCCCATGCCTAGGAAGACCTATCCGGTGAGTTCTTTCCTCCTACCTATCGTTGACCTTATGGTTGTTTGTCCTGTTGTTGATTGGACAGTGATTTTCACCTCTGTATCTGATCTTATGTTTCAGTTGGTCTGATTGTCCCTGTCGCTCTGTGCATTTGAATATTATCGTCTTTAACGGTGTTTTCTCTGTGGTTTCCTTCGTATGCACACCACTACTAAGAGGGAGGGAAACTTTGAAGTGTGTACTTGTTCCAGATACCTCTGCGGTCAATGGCTACCCTCCTTACCCAGTCAGATGCTTACTATGTCCTGTGTCAATGGTTTGCTATTCAACCCTCCAGCAATCACTGTGGAAAAGGGTGTCAAACATACCAAAGAAGTGACAGATACAGGAGATCCTCCTGTTGAAAGACAGCATCTGTCTGCAGAACACGCTGTATACGGCAGGGTAGCCTAGTGGTTAGAGTGTTGGACTAGTAACCGGAAGGTTGTAAGTTCAAATCCCCGAGCTGACAAATCTGTCATTCTGCCCCTGAACAGGCAGTTAACCCACTGTTCCTAGGCTGTCATTGTAAATAAGAATTTGTTCTTAACTGACTTGCCTAGTTAAATAAAGGTAAAATAAAAAAAATACTTGCCTGTCTGAATTTAATTAGAACGACTAGAATGGGAAAAGCCCCTCAGACCACAGCAATTTGACATCATGGTTCCATTCAATGTGGCCACCATCCCACCTGTCACAGAAGGTTGACTTGAATGGGAATGTTCGTTCTAGTAATGATATTTCTATGCCTGTCTGTCTCTTCATATTGAACCTGTGTTTTTCAGAAGCAGAGGCCCAAGCGAGTAAAGGCCATCTATAACTGTCTGGCAGACAACCCAGACGAGCTGACCTTCTCTGAGGGGGAGGTGATTGTGGTGGATGGGGAGGAGGACCAGGAGTGGTGGGTGAGTATGTCTCTTTTTCTCTCTGTGTGTAACTGAGTGAGTGGATCACCTCTAGATCAGGCTCCTGGACACGCTCACTTTCTGAAAGTGTTTGTGTGTGTAGTAACTGGGTCGGCATGGCTACTGCATATACATTTGTGTGTAGGGATTTAGAAACTGGAGAGAGTGAGAGTGGGTGTGTGTTTGTGTCATCATTCACACGCAGTAAGAGTCGTCCGGCCCAGTTATGGTCCAAATCGGGTCCTTTCCAAATTCCAAGAGCGTCCAATGAGCATGTGTCAGAAACCATGGTGGCGTCAGCAGTAGAAAGCCGTGGCGTCAGCAGTAGAAAGCCATGACCTCATTCTGGCCAAATCTCTGTCTCTCTCAATTCAAGGGCTTTATTGGCATGGACAAAGTAAGGGCTTTATTGACATGCACAAAGTAAGGGCTTTATTGGCATGGACAAAGTAAGTGAAGTAAATAATAAACAAAAGTGAAATAAACAATACAAATAAACAGTAAACATTACACTCACAGAAGTTCCAAAATAATAAAGACATTTCAAATGTCATATCTCTCTCTCTCCTCTACCTTCCTGAATACAGGCCAGCTGCAACTGTTGTCTGAATACAGGCCAGCTGTAACTGTTGTCTGAATACAGGCCAGCTGCAACTGTTGTCTGAATACAGGCCAGCTGCAACTGTTGTCTGAATACAGGCCAGCTGCAACTGTTGTCTGAATACAGGCCAGCTGTAACTGTTGTCTGAATACAGGCCAGCTGCAACTGTTGTCTGAATACAGGCCAGCTGCAACTGTTGTCTGAATACAGGCCAGCTGTAACTGTTGTCTGAATACAGGCCAGCTGAAACTGTTGTCTGAATACAGGCCAGCTGCAACTGTTGTCTGAATACAGGCCAGCTGCAACTGTTGTCTGAATACAGGCCAGCTGAAACTGTTGTCTGAATACAGGCCAGCTGCAACTGTTGTCTGAATACAGGCCAGCTGCAACTGTTGTCTGAATACAGGCCAGCTGCAACTGTTGTCTGAATACAGGCCAGCTGCAACTGTTGTCTGAATACAGGCCAGCTGCAACTGTTGTCTGAATACAGGCCAGCTGTAACTGTTGTCTGAATACAGGCCAGCTGCAACTGTTGTCTGAATACAGGCCAGCTGCAACTGTTGTCTGAATACAGGCCAGCTGAAACTGTTGTCTGAATACAGGCCAGCTGAAACTGTTGTCTGAATACAGGCCAGCTGCAACTGTTGTCTGAATACAGGCCAGCTGCAACTGTTGTCTGAATACAGGCCAGCTGCAACTGTTGTCTGAATACAGGTCAGCTGAAACTGTTGTCTGAATACAGGCCAGCTGAAACTGTTGTCTGAATACAGGCCAGCTGCAACTGTTGTCTGAATACAGGCCAGCTGCAACTGTTGTCTGAATACAGGCCAGCTGCAACTGTTGTCTGAATACAGGCCAGCTGAAACTGTTGTCTGAATACAGGCCAGCTGCAACTGTTGTCTGAATACAGGCCAGCTGCAACTGTTGTCTGAATACAGGCCAGCTGAAACTGTTGTCTGAATACAGGCCAGCTGCAACTGTTGTCTGAATACAGACCAGCTGCAACTGTTGTCTGAATACAGGCCAGCTGCAACTGTTGTCTGAATACAGGCCAGCTGAAACTGTTGTCTGAATACAGGCCAGCTGCAACTGTTGTCTGAATACAGGCCAGCTGTAACTGTTGTCTGAATACAGGCCAGCTGCAACTGTTGTCTGAATACAGACCAGCTGCAACTGTTGTCTGAATACAGGCCAGCTGCAACTGTTGTCTGAATACAGGCCAGCTGAAACTGTTGTCTGAATACAGGCCAGCTGCAACTGTTGTCTGAATACAGGCCAGCTGCAACTGTTGTCTGAATACAGGCCAGCTGCAACTGTTGTCTGAATACAGACCAGCTGCAACTGTTGTCTGAATACAGGCCAGCTGCAACTGTTGTCTGAATACAGGCCAGCTGCAACTGTTGTCTGAATACAGGCCAGCTGCAACTGTTGTCTGAATACAGGCCAGCTGCAACTGTTGTCTGAATACAGGTCAGCTGAAACTGTTGTCTGAATACAGGCCAGCTGAAACTGTTGTCTGAATACAGGCCAGCTGCAACTGTTGTCTGAATACAGGCCAGCTGCAACTGTTGTCTGAATACAGGCCAGCTGCAACTGTTGTCTGAATACAGGCCAGCTGAAACTGTTGTCTGAATACAGGCCAGCTGCAACTGTTGTCTGAATACAGGCCAGCTGCAACTGTTGTCTGAATACAGGCCAGCTGAAACTGTTGTCTGAATACAGGCCAGCTGCAACTGTTGTCTGAATACAGACCAGCTGCAACTGTTGTCTGAATACAGGCCAGCTGCAACTGTTGTCTGAATACAGGCCAGCTGAAAGTGTTGTCTGAATACAGGCCAGCTGCAACTGTTGTCTGAATACAGGCCAGCTGCAACTGTTGTCTGAATACAGGCCAGCTGCAACTGTTGTCTGAATACAGACCAGCTGCAACTGTTGTCTGAATACAGGCCAGCTGCAACTGTTGTCTGAATACAGGCCAGCTGCAACTGTTGTCTGAATACAGGCCAGCTGTAACTGTTGTCTGAATACAGGCCAGCTGCAACTGTTGTCTGAATACAGGCCAGCTGCAACTGTTGTCTGAATACAGGCCAGCTGAAACTGTTGTCTGAATACAGGCCAGCTGCAACTGTTGTCTGAATACAGGCCAGCTGCAACTGTTGTCTGAATACAGACCAGCTGCAACTGTTGTCTGAATACAGGCCAGCTGCAACTGTTGTCTGAATACAGGCCAGCTGAAACTGTTGTCTGAATACAGGCCAGCTGCAACTGTTGTCTGAATACAGGCCAGCTGTAACTGTTGTCTGAATACAGGCAAGCTGAAACTGTTGTCTGAATACAGGCCAGCTGCAACTGTTGTCTGAATACAGGCCAGCTGCAACTGTTGTCTGAATACAGGTCAGCTGAAACTGTTGTCTGAATACAGGCCAGCTGCAACTTGTTTCTCCCAAAGCCACCTCTGCAACATGACTATATTTAGTCACTTGTATATGGGACTCTTTATATGGGACGGACTCTTTGCAGTCAGCATGCCAATTTCACGGTCCCTCAAAACTTGAGACATTTGTGTTTTGTGACAAAACTGCACATTTAAGAGTGGCCTGTTGTTGTCCCCAGCCCAAGGTGCACCTGTGTAATGATCATGCTGTTTAATCAGCTTCTTGATATGCCACAGCTGTCAGGTGGATGGATTATCTTGGCAAAGGAGAAATGCTCACTAACAGGGTTTTGAACTAATCTGTGCAAACAATTTGAGAGAAATAAGCTTTTTGTGCGTATGGAACATTTCTGGGATATTTTATTTCAGCTCATGAAACATGGGACCAACACTTTACATGTTGTTTGTATTTTTGTTTGGTATAGAAGGTGTTAGTAGAAGTCCACAGAGGTGAATGTCTGTGTTGAAAGTACACTGGGCTCTTGGCTGGAAAATGCTGCAGTTAAAAACACTGTTGTTATGCTGCATCTCTCAATCTATATGCAAACTAGTGAGTGTTTACTAACAAAAGTGTGTGTGTGTTTTTTCCCCTGTTATCAGTGTGTGATGTTGTTCATCTCTCCTGTTCTCTCCCAGCTGGGCCACATTGAAGGAGAACCAATGAGGAGGGGGGCTTTCCCCGTCACATTCATACACTTCATCATGGACTGAAGGTCAAAGGTCAACACAGGCACTGATCTGGGATGGAAACCTCCACCTCCCCACGTCTGCTGGTTTGTGGG
Source organism: Oncorhynchus mykiss (assembly GCF_013265735.2). Classification (NCBI taxonomy): domain Eukaryota; kingdom Metazoa; phylum Chordata; class Actinopteri; order Salmoniformes; family Salmonidae; genus Oncorhynchus; species Oncorhynchus mykiss. The sequence continues at coordinate 53,119,871 of NC_048583.1, read as the reverse complement.
ACGAAATCATCATGTTCATCATCAAGCTTGTGCCTGCGCTACAGAAGAATCAAGTGTCGCTGCCCAATGCTTTGGCTGGACAGTCTGGGGGTTGCCATGACAACATGCACACCCTTCACTCCGGGAATGTTACATGACGTCATATCACTGCTCTTTAGACCAAGCCCGCAAATGCTCATGAGGAAACTGTGTTTAGACTTCTGACACCATCTGACATTTTAAAAAACAATGATTGTAATGAGTGTTCACAACATTAAGAGGATTATTGACAAAATGAAGGTTCTGTTCATAAGTTTCACTTGGTTTTCCTCTGTGTGAATTGTACAGAAAGTTATTTAAAAACAACTGAGAGAGGGGACTACACACAGTAATGTGGATCTTTAGGATTTCTTTCACTTATCGTTAATGTGAATATAGTTGTTATGCTTACATTCCATCTCCTTGCATGGTTAAAGGGTGAACAATTTCTTAAACGCATAATTGCTTATTAGTCAAAGACATGTAAACTTTTTAGGACTTCCAATGTGGGAGGAAAAACTTAATTCAAAATGGTGCTAACCCAGGAATATGCTAAGAGCCCTCACGTAGGGATGATCCACTGTCCCCATCTCAAGACAGCCTGTAACGCGTTAACAACGGGGGGTTGATGTGGGACAGCCTGTAACATGGTAAGAACAGGGGCTTGACGTGGGACAGCCTGTAACGCGTTAACAACGGGGGGTTGATGTGGGACAGCCTGTAACATGGTAAGAACAGGGGCTTGACGTGGGACAGCCTGTAACGTGGTAACAACGGGGGGTTGATGTGGGACAGCCTGTAACGTGGTAACAACGGGGGGGTGATGTGGGACAGCCTGTAACGTGGTAACAATGGGGGGTTGATGTGGGACAGCCTGTAACATGGTAAGAACAGGGGCTTGACGTGGGACAGCCTGTAACGTGGTAACAACGGGGGGTTGATGTGGGACAGCCTGTAACGTGGTAACAACGGGGGGTTGATGTGGGACAGCCTGTAACGTGGTAACCTCGGGGGGTTGATGTGGGACAGCCTGTAACATGGTAACAACGGGGGGGGGTGATGTGGGACAGCCTATAACATGGTAACAACGGGGGGTTGATGTGGGACAGCCTGTAACATGGTAACAATGGGGGGGGGGTGATGTGGGACAACCTGTAACGTGGTAACAACGGGGGGTTGACGTGGGACAGCCGGTAACGTGGCAACAACGGGGGTTGATGTGGGACAGCCTGTAACGTGGTAACAACGGGGGGTTGATGTGGGACAGCCTGTAACGTGGTAACAACGGGGGGTTGATGTGGGACAGCCTGTAACGTGGTAATGATGGTTTCTGGGAGTATATGTGTGTGTGTGTGTGTGTGTGTGTGTGTGTGTGTGTGTATGTGTGTGTGTGTGTGTGTGTGTGTGTGTGTGTGTGTGTGTGTGTGTGTGTGTGTGTGTGTGTGTGTGTGTGTGTGTGTGTGTGTGTGTGTGTGTGTGTGTGTGTGTGTGTGTGTGTGTGTGTCAGCTTGAAACCATATCAGTTACTTACAGCACATTGTCTTCATGTCGATGGTCTACAGTGTGATGCCATTATAAACAGGATGGTTCGAGGCCCGGAATGCTGATTGGCTGACGGCCGTGGTATATCAGACTGTATACCACGGTATGACAAAACATGTATTTTTACTGCTCTAATTACATTGGTAATCAGTTTATAATAGCAATAAGGTACCACTGGGTTTGTGGTATATGGCCAATATAATACAGCTGAGGGCTGTATCCAGGCACTCCAGTGTTGCGTCATGCTTAAGAACAGCCCTTAGCCATGTTATATCGGCCATATACCACACCCCCTCGGGCCTTATTGCTTAGTTATAAAATGGATAACTATCTTAGCTCCACAGATCACACTTAAGATGTGAACCTCCATCGCTCTGTGGCTAATCTTTGGGTTGAGCCCTCAGGCCTTCACACTCAACTTTTTGTTGTTTGCTGCAGTAGAGCAGGAAATGTGTCTGTCCTCTCAGCAGGACAGGCAGCAGGAGAGGTGAGGTAAGGGGGACAGAAGTGTGTGTGAAAGCCAGTGGTCCGGTTTCTGTTTGATCTCTGACAGACAGCAGAGGGGTTTATGAAGCTCATGGGGTGATGGCTCCTGATGTCCTGTGTCTTTTATCTGTCATGGACAGCAGGCTACCAAATGGCTCTCACACAGAGGTAGATGTGGTCGACACACACAGTCGTCATTGTACTAAACACAACTTGTCCTGTGATGAGGTGCCATTGTAAGGGGGATGGCACTGCTGGATTACAGTTAAGGACAATGCAGCTACTTTTTACACTCTCTCTCTCTCTCACACACATTCCTATTATAGTATTAAATCTGATTCATAGTGCTCAGGACTAGATTGTACCATATTACACAACTTGATTACTAGCTGGGACCACAGTAGTTGCAGACTACCCATGTTTTACATACATACTAGTTCCTGTACTGAACAGACATGTTTAATTTAATATTCCTACATTTTATGTTGTTTGGTTTTGGTTGCAGAGCAACTCTCTGTACATGTTTTGACATTTAATCTTAAATGGGGACATACAGTTCCCTCGATTGTGAATAAACTTCGATAGGCGACAACAAGAGGTGTCGCATGTGAAAATGTCCATGACAAGCCTCCCCATATTAACTCACTGGAAATAGAATGGTTAATCTGTTAATGTACATATATTTTGCTTGTTGATATTTAAATATAAAAGAAGAGTTAATAACCTTGGCAGTAACTGTCTCAATCAGGGCTGGGGTCAATTTCAATTGAAGGCAGTCAATTCAGGAAGTGATTTTAATTTAAAATAAGAAAATATAAAATGTTTGAAATAGCTTTTATTCCTCATTTTATTGAGAAGTCATTGACAATAGAAGCTGTTTTTTTCTAAACTTTTTAGTTATTTAAGTTAACTCCAATTCAAATTTACCTCAGCCCTGCTCTTAATGCATTGTGGTAAAGTGCGGTTGCCATATTGTGTTCTAGCTGGTGTTCAGTGTGTATGTAGACTAGCAGAGAATCTATTCCATTCACGCTCATTGACTGTGGATCAGTACATTGACTCTAACCTATTCTGCAAAATAAATGGAAAACAAACTGGAATAATAATAATTCCTGTTTTTCCCCTGTATTCAACTCAAATACTTATTTTGTATTTATGATAGTGTTGTCGCTTCTAAAAGCATGTTCTCAGGGTGTAAATGTGTAGTAGGTGATTTGAGAAAAACCAGAGTGCTTGACTACTAGGTTGGTAACTTTCTGGGCAGTACACTGAATGAAGAGCTCCCTCTGGTGGAGAATGGTCAAACCCAATATAGCCCAATCATGTGTGCTATGTCCATGGTTCTCAACTTTCTGCTATTATCATATATGTTCTGGAGCCATACGACTGCACTAGGTTTACATACACAGTGAACTCTGAATCCTGGCCTCACGCCTTAATTGCGTAACGGATTAGAGGCATCGCTGTTTTTAAAGGCAACTTTCTCGCGTGCGCCGAACATTGCCTTTACTGTTAACGCTGCATATGTTGGCTTAATCGGAAATAGTCTTTAAAGCCGCAATGTTTATAACCCGCGATCAGATTGAATCCCGGCCTAAATCTATAAAGAGTAAACTAGCTCTGTAAGGTTGTGGCTGGTATGTGTATACCACAGGCGAACACGGCATAACACCTTGGTCATTTGGTACCTCATGGTCATTCCTACACACACACAAACAAACACAGAGCCTGGCTGGATGCTTCATAAACTTTGAGGACCCAGAGTTGGGAAGGAAGCATGCATCCCATAAATCAGTCTGAGAATGACGGGAATACTGAAATACCACAAACTGACCTGTTTTAAAGGACAAAAATGGAATCAAATAAAACACATTTTCATGAATTATTCAGTATTAACATATCCATATCCTGGAGTAAGGGAGTATAGGAGAGGTATGGAGAGAGGGACGAGAGGCAGAAACGCATGTCCTGCTACCACCCCTTTGGTGTGTATAGGGAGGGGGTAAGAGAGGGAGATAGGGAAGAAAGAGGGTCTACAACATATTTATGATGGTCTTGTGTATGTTCTTCCATCCATGGTGGATATAGTGACTGGTGTACCATGGTTATAAAGGAGGTCTCTGGATGCTGTATTAATGTGATCGGAGACCTAGATATCAAACAGCTACATCCAAGTCCAGCCATGACGGAGACATGCACTGAGGTCCCTGTACTGTGAAATGTATTTACATGAAATAGGATTAAGTTACTCATGATGGTCAACTGACAGGTTGGATGGTGTATGGATGGTTATATCCTTCCTGTTTGGCCCTGTCCGGGGGTGTCCTCGGATGGGGTCACAGTGTCTCCTGACCCCTCCTGTCTCAGCCTCCAGTATTTATGCTGCAGTAGTTTATGTGTCGGGGGGCTAGGGTCAGTTTGTTATATCTGGAGTACTTCTCCTGTCCTATTCGGTGTCCTGTGTGAATCTAAGTGTGCGTTCTCTAATTCTCTCCTTCTCTCTTTCTCTCTCTCGGAGGACCTGAGCCCTAGGACCATGCCCCAGGACTACCTGACATGATGACTCCTTGCTGTCCCCAGTCCACCTGGCCGTGCTGCTGCTCCAGTTTCAACTGTTCTGCCTTATTATTATTCGACCATGCTGGTCATTTATGAACATTTGAACATCTTGGCCATGTTCTGTTATAATCTCCACCCGGCATAGCCAGAAGAGGACTGGCCATCCCATAAAAAGCTCTCTCTAATTCTCTCTTTCTTTCTCTCTCTCGGAGGACCTGAGCCCTAGGACCATGCCCCAGGAATACCTGACATGATGACTCCTTGCTGTCCCCAGTCCACCTGACTGTGCTGCTGCTCCAGTTTCAACTACTCTGCCTTATTATTATTCGACCATGCTGGTCATTTATGAACATTTGAACATCTTGACCATGTTCTGTTATAATCTCCACCCGGCACAGCCAGAAGAGGACTGGCCACCCCACATAGCCTGGTTCCTCTCTAGGTTTCTTCCTAGGTTTTGGCCTTTCTATGGAGTTTTTCCTAGCCATTGTGCTTCTACACCTGCATTGCTTGCTGTTTGGGGTTTTAGGCTGGGTTTCTGTACAGATATCAGCTGATGTACGAAGAGCTATATAAATAAATTTGATTTGATTTGATTTATGTGAGGTGTTGCAGAGCATGCTGGGTAAGTCATGTGACCCACTGGCGTATTACGCAACACCCGCAAAGGGGGCGTTGTCACATGCCATTTTAAAAACATTAAGAATTACAAGAAATTAGCTTTAAAACTGCAATATTTTCTCTCAGCCTCATGGCAAAATAGCAGGAAATTAGCTTAGGGATTCTTGAAAGTCGGGACAATCCTTGTCCAGCAGGGAAACTTTTTGTTATTTGAGCTTAACATTCACATCTAGGGGAGTTTTATAAGGAAGATATTTGTTTATGGAATTTTCTAAATACTTTCAAAATTATTCATTTCCATGTCGGCTCTATGCCTGAAAAGGACCCCAATTTAAAAAAAAAAAAATTAAAAAACTGGCAATAATTTAATGAAAAATTATCTTATGTAGTTTCTTGCACTAGCCCTATGTGGCTTTAAAGAATATTTCTCTAAAAGATATGTCTGGAAATTTGGTCAACTCCTAAGCAGGGTCATCTATACCATAAGGACCCCTTATTCATGTCCTCATTACATGTAGTACAACAAGACCATTAATGGTCTGTACAGTTGACTTTTGATAGATTTAAACAAACAATATTGAAATCACCATGGTCACAACCATAAACTGTCAGCTCCATATTCCTGATAGATTACGATAGGATATTCATTTTGGTTCAAATGTCACATTTAATTAGGTTTTAGAGTTATAAAGAAACTGAGGAGAAACTAAATTGCTACTGTGTATACCACTTGAATGAAGTACAAAAATAAACATTTTGTGAACTCCGTAAACCATCAACTTGATCTGATTGTTGTCTAAAGTCAACAGAGTGCTGAAAGATATGACAGGAATGTTGTTTCTTTTGGGGATTTTCAAATAATTTTCCAGATTTAAAAAATGTTTTGTATTTAACTTTTATTTTTAGAGGCAAAAATATGTCTGTTGAGTATCAGTTGTCAAGTCTGTCAGTGGCTTGTTAACTCCGTCACTGATGGCTAACGCCCTTATGATACATGTTTTGTTGTCAGAATCTAAATATTTTAATCACTGTTCTGCACCATATGCTTAAACAATTGAAGTAATTTCTGTGCTAGACCTAATGGAAAATGTTGGCCTCATAAATGTTAATGTCCTAAATGTAGAAAAACATGCCAAAATGCTAACTATATTAGCCCTGGAGAATTACATAGTGCTATAAAACAAAACAAAAACAAGTTTGGAGATTTGTATTACAGATTTGAATAATCAAATGTTAGAATGAAACAATCAAGGCCTTTAAACACTTGTTGGACAACAATTGTAAGTGAAATGCCATGTATGGTGTCTGACAGAGTAGACATTTTATGAAAACATGTTATTTAAAAAAAAAAATTTTTTTAAATAGGTTGTTCCTTTACATGGTGTGATAGCTGATACTTTGGTCTTTCAAAATATATATTTAAAATGCTGTTTAAGAAAGTTGAGATTGTCCCGTCTTTCAAGAATCCCTGAGCTCTAAAACAGCAACATTTTCTCTCAGCCTCATGGCAAAATGTGTTAAATAGCATGAGATTAGCTATACAACTGCACATTTTTCTCTCTGCCCCATGACTGGGATTGGGAGCCTTGCTCAAATCTTGCGGACTGTGCTACGCCCCTGATGTGACCCTGCTGTAAACTATGTTTTCCAGGCTCCCGACTGGTTCATGGTGCTTCCTGTCTCCACCACGTCCCTGAGGGCAACTGCTCTTCAGGACTTCTCTGATGTCAGCACACAGTCGGACAACACCTGCAGATGGCCTGGCCTTGTTCCTGCACAGAGACAGGGCAAGGAGAAGAGAAATCGACTTCTTATGAAAAACTGTCATTTAGCATTTCAGTCACTCAAATGTCTATCATTAACATTTCAGTCACTCAAATGTCAATCATTAACATTTCAGTCACTCAAATTTCTATCATTAACATTTCAGTCATTCAGCATTTTAGTGAATGACATTTCAGTCATTGGCTTAATGGGAAACTTAATAAAATAACTTTCAGTCATTTGGCAGATGAGTTTATCCACTGTGACTGATGCTGACAGTCGGGCCATTATGAAAACAACTTGTCTGTCTGGGCCATTGAGGCCCGCGTCCTCAGTCTCATGCTATATGAATGGATAAGAAGAGACACACAGGAATACATGATAAACAATTATCTTGCACAGCATTGCCTTCAGTTTGCCACAAACGGGCAGTTGTATGATAACTTAGAGAGGACCAGAGTTTGTGTGGACCCCAGAATATTGCCATGAGATGTATTGATATGAGACAGTGATATAGTGGTAAAAAAAACAGATGGATAAACGCTCATCGCCGTTCACGGTAAATAAAGTTCACGGTAAATAAAGTTCACGGTAAATAAAGTTCACGGTAAATAAAGTTCACGGTAAATAAAGTTCACGGTAAATAAAATTCATGGTAAAGTTAAGCTCCATATTCTTTCAATGCATTTTTCTGCCAAAGGTAGGTAAACGCTTGTGCAAAATTAAAAAGGTACGTAAAACTGTGTTTTCACGCATTTACTCAACTACACCACTGGTCGTAGTACAGACTGTATGCTGGATGTACCATCATACATGCACACACACACAAGTTTACTTACACAGACACTCACCGCGCTGCTCCACTGGTACACCCAGATGCTACACTCCTGCTGCTTGGCGTCGGTGGTCTTGAGAGCCAGCAGGTTCTTCCCAGACCCCAGGCCGTCATCATAACACAGCATCCTCACACTCAGGTAGAGAGGGTGGCTCTGCAGAACGCCCTGTACAGGATCCACAACAATAATAAACATTACAAACATCATCGTAACACAGACAATCAAGTAGAGAGGGTGGTGCTGGAGAAGCGTCCAACATAGGAAACGTTGCAACAATATGTTCCAACTAGAAAGGTCAACCTTTCAGTAGAAAATGTTGCGGGACACTAAGCATTTATAACATGGACTCAACCACTGATCCATGGAGGCCACTTTGACTCCATACTTGGACACTCCCAGTACCATCTCCTCATCTTTAGGTATTAACGGCAGCTTTCTATCTTGCTTTGGAAGGAACACACAATGTTCATGTATAGTGACTTGTCAAGGAGGACACAGAGGCTGCCTCTGCCTCACATCCCTATAACATCTCCATCACCAGAATCAAACGTTATATATTTTATTTTTTTCTTGTGCATTTTGCCATTTTCCTCATGACTCCTACATACTTTGTTGACTACAAACTTTCTTTACCCAACCGTGGGACAGACTGTTTGTTCCCACACTCGGGACTCTGACTCTATTGGTTACGCAGACTTTCCTCCCATCCTATTCTAACCACCTCTCGCCGGCTTTGTATTCATGTTACCTGATGAGCCTGATGAAATTGTGACAGATCCTGGGCTCGAACCCAGGATGCGATGCAGTGCCTTAGACCACTGTGCCGACAAGGAGGCTCTGACTGGCTTTCTTGATGTCTATAGTATTCTCTCGGGTATGCAATCTGGTTTCCGTTCAGGTTATGGATGTGTCACTGCTACCTTAAAGGTATTCAATGATGTCACCATTGCCCTTGAGTCTAAGCAATATTGTGCTGCTATTTTTATTGACTTGGCCAAAGCTTTTGATACGGTAGACCATTCCATTCTTGTGGGCCGGCTAAGGAGTATTGGTATCTCTGAGGGGACTTTGGGCAGGTTTGCTAACTACCTCTCTCAAAGAGTGCAGATCTGCAAATCTGCTGTCTCAGCCACTGCCTGCCACCAAGGGAGTACCCCAAGGCTCGATCCTAGGCCCCATGCTCTTCTCAATTTACATCAACAACATAGCTCAGGCAGTAGAAAGCTCCCTCATTCATTTATATGCAGATGATACAGTCTTATACTCAGCTGGCCCCTCCCTGGATTTTGTGTTAAATGCTCTACAACAAAGCTTTCTTAGTGTCCAACAAGCTTTCTCTACCCTCTACCCTCAAATTATGGATATTAAACATTTAGGTACATACAAGTGTCTTATATCGGTTAAAAGCTTAGTCTTGTTCATCTAACTGCATTGTCTGATTTACAATAGGCTTTACAGCAAAAGCATGCCATGCGATTGTTTGAGGACGGCGCCCCAAATCAAAATATTTTTCAACCAGCACAGGCTTCATAAAATCATAAATAGTGATTAAATATTCACTTACTTTTGGAAAATCTTCCTCTGATTTGCAATCCAAAGGGTCCCAGCTATAACATGCATGGTCGTTTTGTTAGATAAAATCCTTCTTTATATTAGAGGTCGACCGATTAATCGGAATGGCCGATTAATTAGGGCAGATTTCATAACAATCGGAAATCTGTATTTTTGGACGCCGATTTATTTATTTTTATTTTTATTTTTTTTTACACCTTTATTTAACTAGGCAAGTCAGTTAAGAACACATTCTTATTTTCAATGACGGCCTAGGAACGGTGGGTTAACTGCCTTGTTCAGGGGCAGAACGACAGATTATTACCTTGTCAGCTCTGGGATTCAATCTTGCAACCTTACGGTTAACAAGTCCAACGCTCTAACCACCTGCCTCTCATTGCACTCCACGAGGAGCCTGCCTGTTACGCGAATGCAGTAAGAATAGGTAAGTTGCTAGCTAGCATTAAACATATCTTATAAAAAACAATCAATCATAATCACTAGTTAAACTAATAAGATCATCAACCATGTGTAGTTATCTAGCGTGTCCTGTGTTGCATATAATCGATGCAACGCTGGGGGATGATTTAACAAAAGCGCATTTGCGAAAAAAGCACAATGTTGCACGACTGTACCTAACCATAAACACCCATGCCTTTCTTAAAATCAATACAGAGAAGTATATATTTTTAAACCTACATATTTAGCTAAAAAAATCTAGGTTAGCAGGCAATATTAACCAGGTGAAATTGTGTCACTTCTCTTGCGTTGCACGCAGAGTCAGAGTATATGCAACAGTTTGGGCAGCTAGGCTCATTGCGAACTAATTTGACAGAATTTAGGGGCGAAGAGAGGGACGGAAGTTATACTGTTACACTGGCAATACTAAAGTGCCTATAAGAACATCCAATAGTCAAAGGTATATGAAATACAAATGGTATAGAGATAAATAGTCTTGTAAATACTATATTAACTACAACCTAAAACCTCTTACTTTGGAATATTGAAGTCTCATGTTAAAAGGAACCACCAACTTTCACCAATCCACTCGTTCAACATGCAGAGAAAGGAATCCAAAAAGCTACCGCTAAACTTTGTTTAAACAAGTCAAAATACGTTTCTCTTTAAACCTCAAGTACCCTAAAATGTAACTAAACTATAATATTTCTTACGGAAAGATGTTGAATAGAATAGCAAAATTAGCAGGTGCATGCCCTCTTCGTGGCGCACGCACAGACTGATTTCCAACTCTGACTCCCAGTACTAAAACTCAAAATTCTTCCTCGTTTGGGAAGAAACAAGTCTGAAACCTTGAACAAAGACTGTTGACATCTAGTGGAAGCCATAGGAATTGCAATCTGGGAGCTGGATTTGGATATGACCTTATAAGTTCCATTGGAAGAGCATGAGCTCTCCAAAAAAATTAATTCAGGTTGGTTTTTCTTTGGATTTTCTCCTACCATATCAATTGTGTTATAGTCTCATACATTATGTTAACATTTCCAAAGTTCAAAGTGTTTTCTATCCAATGGTACCAATTATATGCATATCCTGGCTTCTTAGCCTGAGTAACAGGTTTGGTAAGAAGAATGCCCCTCCTCCGATAGGTGTTATTACTACCTCTGAGGGTTGAGAGCTTGAGGTAGTCACCTCATACAAGTACTTGAGAGTATGGCTAGACGGTGCACTGTCCTTCTCTCAGCACATATCAAATCTGCAGGCTAAAGTTCAATCTAGACTTGGTTTCCTCCATCGTAACCACTCCTCTTTCACCCCAGCTGCCAAACTTACCCTGATTCAGATGACCATCCCACCCATGCTGGATTACGGAGACATCATTTATAGATCATTTAAGGTTGCTCTCGAGTGTCTTTACCATTCGGCCATCAGATTTGACACCAATGCTCCTTATATGACACATCCCTGCACTCTATAATCCTCTGTAAACTGGTCATCTCTGTATACCCTTCGCAAGACCCACTGGTTGATGTTTATTTATAAAACCGTCTTAGGCCTCACTCCCCCCTATCTGAGATATCTACTGTAGCCCTCATCCTCCACATACAACACCGTTCTGCCAGTCACACACATCCCTGGGTCGCTCCCCTTTTCAGTTCGCTGCAACACTCAAACTGGACCGTTTTTTGTCCATCTCTTCATTCAGACTCACTCATGGGCACTTTACTGACAGTTGTGGCTGCTTTGCGTAATATATTGTTGTCTCTACCTTCTTGCCCTTTGTGCTGTTGTCTGTGCCCAATAATGTTTGTACAATATTTTGTGCTGCTACCATGTTGTGCTGCTGCCATATTGTGTTGCTACCATGTTGTTGTCATGTTTTTATGTGTTGCTGCCATGCTATGTTGTCGTCTTAGGTATCTCTTTTTTTTTTTTTTATCCCCGTCCCCGCAGAGGGCCTTTTGGTTGGACGTCATTGTAAATAATAATTTGTTCTTAACTGACTAGTGTAGTTAAATAAAGGTTAAATCAAAAATATATATTTAAAAAAAATACTAAGCTAGTTTATTAATCTAAATCCACAGCAGCAAACTCATAAAGCAATTGTGCACCGACCTACGGGACTCCCAATCACGGCCGGTTGTGATACAGCCTGGAATCAAACCACGGTCTGTAGTGACACCTCTAGCACCGGGATGCAGTGCCATAGACCACTGCGCCACTTGGGAGCTCAACATCTATCCAGTCTTCAGATCAACTAAAGGGCATCATCTAGGGCTGATGGAAGGGGAAAATACACATTTTGGGGGTTTGGAATGTAGCCCACGACAGTGTAATGTATTGTATAATTATCCACCTTGATCTTGGTACTGATCTTACTGCTTTGGGAGCTGCTGCGATGCTTTTTGACCTTCCGGAACATTGTTCACCATGACACCAGCACTCCTCCAGCCCCCCAGCACCGTCTGGTGAAGACAAGGACATTAGCAGCAGGTAGCCTAGTGATTAGAGTGTTGGGCCAGTAACAAAAAAGTTGCTTGATCAAATGCCCGAGCTGTCAAGGTAAAAATCTATGGGACTCCCAATCACAGCCAGTTGTGATACAGCCTGGAATTGAACCAGGGTCTCTAGACCACTTGGAAGCCCCAGGGCAAGTAAAGTGAATTGGCTTGTGGTCTACAGAGAATGAGACGAACCCATCCACTTAGAATATAAATTGTGAAGACAGTGATACATTTATTACTAAGTTATTAGGAGACCAACAGCTGCCACAAAGTGAACACAAACTATTCAATTACTGTATACTATCACTCCCATTACAACTCCAGAACTTTGTCCAGCTTATTCAGAAGAGGCTATGGCACACGCGCACTTTCTCTTGATCCACTAGGCTGCGCGCCTGAGCCTGAAATGATGTCTGGAGTCGGCTGGGCCTCAATGAAAAACCATTGTAAATTGCCCAACTTTGTCCATGAATGCCATGTGTAACGGAAACCCGTTGCTAGGATAAACAATTTACCCCACCCATAACCGTATCGACGTATCTGCTCAAAAAGGTTGAAATTGTCGTGTATTTTTACAGAACGTGGCAAACTGGAGCACTAAGCACAAATACACACGGCATACCTCAGTTTGGAACTTGTTCTATGCCGCTGGACTGGCTGGTCAGTTATGGCTATTTTGGGTTGTTGTTCATCAAAGTAGCAGGGCTGGGGTTCTTTCTGTGTAGGCAAGACTCGCATAGACATTTCACTTCCTTTGCAGCTCCACCCAACACCACTTTAAAGGGGAAGTAACTTAGTTACAGTTGTATCAACATTTGACACAAAGCATCAACATGAATGGATACTTCTGTTTCAGGTGTCCCCAACACGAGTCTATAGTGTGACGCTGCTTTTTATAGTGATTGAATCGAGCGCTAAAACTAAAAACGTCTAATAAGCGAATGTATGTCCAGTAACTATCAATCAAAATATACAAATAGTTTTGAACGATAAGCAAATCATTTAATTATGTCGGGAACAAATTATGGGATGGTTTTATTTCTCTATGATGCTCTTATCATAGAGGTGCAGGGCAGGAGGTGGGTATTATGGTGGTTATTACCACTTGTCATTCAAAGGATGTCCAGATGTAGTATGTTTTGCAGTTCAATTAAAACTAGGTGTATAAGTAGTGTACCTGCAATTGTGCCACAAAAGTACTATGCAATAATGGGATGGCTTTCTTTCCCAGTAATGCTCTTATCATAGAGGTGCAGGGTTGCAGGTGCTTATTCAAAGGGAGGCAAATCATGGTAGGTTTTCGTGGCCCTTTTAAGCATTTAACATTTTTCCATCTGAACATGTATGTTTTGTAAAGTGGGTAACACTATAGGCTAACACTTGCAGGTATAATGCTTTACAACCTGTTGCATGTTTTGTGACCCTGTGTTACTGGGTCAGCTGAGACACCTCACAGGAGATGTAGAGAAGTTGGATACTACTGGGTCAGCTGAGACACCTCACAGGAGATGTAGAGGAGTTGGATACTACTGGGTCCGCTGAGACACCTCACAGGAGATGTAGAGGAGTTGGATACTACTGGGTCCGCTGAGACACCTCACAGGAGATGTAGAGGAGTTGGATACTACTGGGTCAGCTGAGACACCTCACAGGAGATGTAGAGGAGTTGGATACTACTGGGTCAGCTGAGACACCTCACAGGAGATGTAGAGGAGTTGGATACTACTGGGTCAGCTGAGACACCTCACAGGAGATGTAGAGGAGTTGGATACTACTGGGTCAGCTGAGACACCTCACAGGAGATGTAGAGGAGTTGGATACTACTGGGTCAGCTGAGACACCTCACAGGAGATGTAGAGGAGTTGGATACTACTGGGTCAGCATAGACACCTCACAGGAGATGTAGAGAAGTTGGATACTACTGGGTCAGCTGAGACACCTCACAGGAGATGTAGAGGAGTTGGATACTACTGGGTCCGCTGAGACACCTCACAGGAGATGTAGAGGAGTTGGATACTACTGGGTCAGCTGAGACACCTCACAGGAGATGTAGAGGAGTTGGATACTACTGGGTCAGCTGAGACACCTCACAGGAGATGTAGAGGAGTTGGATACTACTGGGTCAGCTGAGACACCTCACAGGAGATGTAGAGGAGTTGGATACTACTGGGTCAGCTGAGACACCTCACAGGAGATGTAGAGGAGTTGGATACTACTGGGTCAGCTGAGACACCTCACAGGAGATGTAGAGGAGTTGGATACTACTGGGTCAGCTGAGACACCTCACAGGAGATGTAGAGGAGTTGGATACTACTGGGTCAGCTGAGACACCTCACAGGAGATGTAGAGGAGTTGGATACTACTGGGTCAGCTGAGACACCTCACAGGAGATGTAGAGGAGTTGGATACTAATGGGTCAGCTGAGACACCTCACAGGAGATGTAGAGGAGTTGGATACTACTGGGTCAGCTGAGACACCTCACAGGAGATGTAGAGGAGTTGGATACTACTGGGTCAGCTGAGACACCTCACAGGAGATGTAGAGGAGTTGGATACTACTGGGTCAGCTGAGACACCTCACAGGAGATGTAGAGGAGTTGGATACTACTGGGTCAGCTGAGACACCTCACAGGAGATGTAGAGGAGTTGGATACTACTGGGTCAGCTGAGACACCTCACAGGAGATGTAGGGGAGTTGGATACTACTGGGTCAGCTGAGACACCCCACAGGAGATGTAGGGGAGTTGGATACTACTGGGTCAGCTGAGACACCTCACAGGAGATGTAGAGGAGTTGGATACTACTGGGTCAGCTGAGACACCTCACAGGAGATGTAGAGGAGTTGGATACTACTGGGTCAGCATAGACACCTCACAGGAGATGTAGAGGAGTTGGATACTACTGGGTCAGCTGAGACACCTCACAGGAGATGTAGGGGAGTTGGATACTACTGGGTCAGCTGAGACACCTCACAGGAGATGTAGAGGAGTTGGATACTACTGGGTCAGCTGAGACACCTCACAGGAGATGTAGAGGAGTTGGATACTACTGGGTCAGCTGAGACACCTCACAGGAGATGTAGAGGAGTTGGATACTACTGGGTCAGCTGAGACACCTCACAGGAGATGTAGGGGAGTTGGATACTACTGGGTCAGCTGAGACACCTCACAGGAGATGTAGAGGAGTTGGATACTACTGGGTCAGCATAGACACCTCACAGGAGATGTAGAGGAGTTGGATACTACTGGGTCAGCTGAGACACCTCACAGGAGATGTAGAGGAGTTGGATACTACTGGGTCAGCTGAGACACCTCACAGGAGATGTAGAGGAGTTGGATACTACTGGGTCAGCTGAGACACCTCACAGGAGATGTAGAGGAGTTGGATACTACTGGGTCAGCTGAGACACCTCACAGGAGATGTAGAGGAGTTGGATACTACTGGGTCAGCTGAGACACCTCACAGGAGATGTAGAGGAGTTGGATACTACTGGGTCAGCTGAGACACCTCACAGGAGATGTAGAGGAGTTGGATACTACTGGGTCAGCTGAGACACCTCACAGGAGATGTAGAGGAGTTGGATACTACTGGGTCAGCTGAGACACCTCACAGGAGATGTAGAGGAGTTGGATACTAATGGGTCAGCTGAGACACCTCACAGGAGATGTAGAGGAGTTGGATACTACTGGGTCAGCTGAGACACCTCACAGGAGATGTAGAGGAGTTGGATACTACTGGGTCAGCATAGACACCTCACAGGAGATGTAGAGGAGTTGGATACTACTGGGTCAGCTGAGACACCTCACAGGAGATGTAGGGGAGTTGGATACTACTGGGTCAGCTGAGACACCCCACAGGAGATGTAGGGGAGTTGGATACTACTGGGTCAGCTGAGACACCCCACAGGAGATGTAGGGGAGTTGGATACTACTGGGTCAGCTGAGACACCTCACAGGAGATGTAGAGGAGTTGGATACTACTGGGTCAGCTGAGACACCTCACAGGAGATGTAGAGGAGTTGGATACTACTGGGTCAGCTGAGACACCTCACAGGAGATGTAGGGGAGTTGGATACTACTGGGTCAGCTGAGACACCTCACAGGAGATGTAGAGGAGTTGGATACTACTGGGTCAGCTGAGACACCTCACAGGAGATGTAGAGGAGTTGGATACTACTGGGTCAGCTGAGACACCTCACAGGAGATGTAGAGGAGTTGGATACTACTGGGTCAGCTGAGACACCTCACAGGAGATGTAGGGGAGTTGGATACTACTGGGTCAGCTGAGACACCTCACAGGAGATGTAGAGGAATTGGATACTACTGGGTCAGCATAGACACCTCACAGGAGATGTAGAGGAGTTGGATACTACTGGGTCAGCTGAGACACCTCACAGGAGATGTAGAGGAGTTGGATACTACTGGGTCAGCTGAGACACCTCACAGGAGATGTAGAGGAGTTGGATACTACTGGGTCAGCTGAGACACCTCACAGGAGATGTAGAGGAGTTGGATACTACTGGGTCAGCTAAAACACCTCACAGGAGATGTAGAGGAGTTGGATACTACTGGGTCAGCTAAAACACCTCACAGGAGATGTAGAGGAGTTGGATACTACAGAAAAGACACATTTACAATTTAGTCATTTAGCAGATGGTCTTATCCAGAACAGTTAGTGCATTAATCTTAAGATAGCTAGGTGGGACACCACATATCACAGTCATAGTAAGTACATTTTGTCGCAATAAAGTAGCGATCAGCAAAGTCAGAGCTTATGTGTGTGTGTGTGTGTGGGGGGGGGGGGGGGGGGGGGTTAAAGTGTGAGTGTTAATTCTCAAAAAGCATTGTTTAGTTTTTTCTTCAAAAACATGCCCCCGGTGCATGAGGTTGGCATGGTAATGGTGGAGGTAAACAGGCATTCTTTTGCAATCTGGGCCTTGTACATTTGGCACCAAACAGAAGAAAATGGACTGGAACATGGAGAGATGACCTTTTCTGTTGCAAATGTGAGTGGACCTCCAACACAACAGTAGTGATTGCATCATCATACATGTCATAACGGGTTAGCAATCCACTAGAAACATGGATAAAAAACTGCTGTTTCTCAACAATCTCACACATCACAGTTGTTCACTGGGCCAAAAATCTTCTCCAGCAGGTGTCATTGTTTTGTCTCTTTCGCTCATCAAGCGAGGAGTTTTTGTATGGAAGTCAATGAGAGAGTGTTGGAATTGGTCAACAATATATATTCAGCAAAAACTCATCAAAAAAAGAAATGTCTTCTCACTGTCAACTGTGTTTATTTTCAGCAAACTTAACATGTGTAAATATTTGTATGAACACAACAAGATTAACAACTGAGACATAAACTGAACAAGTTCCACAGACATGTGACTAACAGAAATGGAATAATGTGTCCCTGAACAAAGGGGGGGTCAAAATCAAAAGTAACAGTCAGTATCTGGTGTGGCCATCAGCTACATTAAGTTCTGCAGTGCATCTCCTCCTCATGGACTGCACCAGATTTGCCAGTTCTTGCCGTGAGATGTTACCCCACTCTTCCACCAAGGCACCTGCAAGTTACCAGACATTTCTGTGAGGAATGGCCCTAGCCCTCACCCTCCGATCCAACAGGTCCCAGACGTGCTCAATGGGATTGAGATCCGGGCTCTTTCGCTGGCCATGGCAGAACACTGACATTCCTGTCTTGCAGGAAATCACATACAGAACGAGCAGTATGGCTGGTGGCATTGTCATGCTGGAAGGTCATGTCAGGTTGAGCCTGCAGGGCGGGTACCACGTGCCCATAGGCAACGTTGTTGCCGGTGATGTCTGGTGAGGACCTGCCTTACAACAGGCCTACAAGCCCTCAGTCCAGCCTCTCTCAGCCGATTGCAGACAGTCTGAGCACTGATGGAGGGATTGTGCGTTCCTAGTGTAACTCGGGCAGTTATTGTTGCCATCCTGTACCTGCCCCGCAGGTGTGATGTTCGGATGTACTGATCCTGTGCAGGTGTTGTTAAACGTGGTCTGCCACTGCGAGAATGATCAGCTGTCCGTCCTGTCTCCCTGTAGCGCTGTCTTAGGCATCTCACAGTACCGATATTGCAATTTATTGCCCTGGCCACAACTGCATTCCTCATGCCTCCTTGCAGCATGCCTAAGGCACGTTCACGCAGATGAGCAGGGATCCTGGGCATCTTTCTTTTGGTGTTTTTCAGAGTCAGTAGAAAGGCCTCTTTAGTGTCCTAACTTTTTATAACTGTGACCTTAATTGCCTACCATCTGTAAGCTGTTCGTGTCTTAATGACCGTTCCACAGGTGCATGTTCATTAATTGTTTATGGTTCATTGAACAAGCATGGGAAACAGTGTTTAAACCCTTTACCATGAAGATCTGTGAAGTTATTTGGATTTTTACGAATTATCTTTGAAAGACAGGGTCCTGAAAAAGGGACGTTTCTTTTTTGCTGAGTTTATATATTTTATTCCGATTTTTGAGGAGGTGCTGCAACACCCTCAGCGTGCCTACTTCCTGAGGCTATGCCTAGTTCCGACTAGCACGGGGCAATAACAAATTATTGATCACGTACACATACAGTGCCTTGCGAAAGTATTCGGCCCCCTTGAACTTTGCAACCTTTTGCCACATTTCAGGCTTCAAACATAAAGATATAAAACTGTATTTTTTTGTGAAGAATCAACAACAAGTGGGACACAATCATGAAGTGGAACGACATTTATTGGATATTTCAAACTTTTTTAACAAATCAAAAACTGAAAAATTGGGCGTAAAAAATTATTCAGCCCCCTTAAGTTAATACTTTGTAGCACCACCTTTTGCTGCGATTACAGCTGTAAGTCGCTTGGGGTATGTCTCTATCAGTTTTGCACATCGAGAGACTGAAATGTTTTCCCATTCCTCCTTGCAAAACAGCTCGAGCTCAGTGAGGTTGGATGGAGAGCATTTGTGAACAGCAGTTTTCAGTTCTTTCCACAGATTCGATTCGATTCAGGTCTGGACTTTGACTTGGCCATTCTAACACCTGGATATGTTTATTTTTGAACCATTCCATTGTAGATTTTGCTTTATGTTTTGGATCATTGTCTTGTTGGAAGACAAATCTCCGTCCCAGTCTCAGGTCTTTTGCAGACTCCATCAGGTTTTCTTCCAGAATGGTCCTGTATTTGGCTCCATCCATCTTCCCATCAATTTTAACCATCTTCCCTGTCCCTGCTGAAGAAAAGCAGGCCCAAACCATGATGCTGCCACCACCATGTTTGACAGTGGGGATGGTGTGTTCAGGGTGCTGAGCTGTGTTGCTTTTACGCCAAACATAACATTTTGCATTGTTGCCAAAAAGTTCCATTTTGGTTTCATCTGACCAGAGCACCTTCTTCCACATGTTTGGTGTGTCTCCCAGGTGGCTTGTGGCAAACTTTAAACAACACTTTTTATGGATATCTTTAAGAAATGGCTTTCTTCTTGCCACTCTTCCATAAAGGCCAGATTTGTGCAATATACAACTGATTGTTGTCCTATGGACAGAGTCTCCCACCTCAGCTGTAGATCTCTGCAGTTCATCCAGAGTGATCATGGGCCTCTTGGCTGCATCTCTGATCAGTCTTCTCCTTGTATGAGCTGAAAGTTTAGAGGGACGGCCAGGTCTTGGTAGATTTGCAGTGGTCTGATACTCCTTCCATTTCAATATTATCGCTTGCACAGTGCTCCTTGGGATGTTTAAAGCTTGGGAAATCTTTTTGTATCCAAATCCGGCTTTAAACTTCTTCACAACAGTATCTCGGACCTGCCTGGTGTGTTCCTTGTTCTTCATGATGCTCTCTGCGCTTTTAACGGACCTCTGAGACTATCACAGTGCAGGTGCATTTATACGGAGACTTGATTACACACAGGTGGATTGTATTTATCATCATTAGTCATTTAGGTCAACATTGGATCATTCAGAGATCCTCACTGAACTTCTGGAGAGAGTTTGCTGCACTGAAAGTAAAGGGGCTGAATAATTTTGCACGCCCAATTTTTCAGTTTTTGATTTGTTAAAAAAGTTTGAAATATCCAATAAATGTCGTTCCACTTTCATGATTGTGTCCCACTTGTTGTTGATTCTTCACAAAAAAATACAGTTTTATATCTTTATGTTTGAATCCTGAAATCTGGCAAAAGGTCGCAAAGTTCAAGGGGGCCGAATACTTTCGCAAGGCACTGTATTTATCTGATTTTATTGCGGGTGTAGCGAATAGCTTGTGCATCCCGAAAGGTTAAAGAACACACATCCACCAGGTCCACTACATACAAAAGTATGTGGACACCTGCTCAACGAATATCTCATTGGAGTTGGTCCCCCCCCCCTTTGCTGTTATAATAGCCTCCATTCTTCTGTGAAGGCTTTCCTCTAGAAATTGTAACATTGCTGTGGGGTGTTGCTTCCATTCATCCATAAAAGCATTAGAGAGGTCGGGCACTGATGTTGGGCGATTAGGCCTGGCTCGCTGTCGGCGTTCCAATTCACCACAAAGGTGTTTGATTCGGGTTGATGTCAGGGCTCTGTGCAGGCTAGTCAAGTTCTTCCTCGCCAATCTCGACAAACCATATCTGTATGGTCCTCGCTTTGTGCATGGGAGCATTGTCATGCTGAAACAGGAAAGGGGCCTTCCCCAAACTGTTACCACAAAGTTGGAAGCACAGAATTGTCTAAAATGTCATTGTATGCTGTAGCGTTAAGATTTCCCTTCACTGGAACTAAGGGGCCTTGCCCGAACTATGAAAAACAGCCCCAAACCATTATTCCTCCTCCACAAAACTTTACAGTTGGCACTATGCATTAGGGTAGGTTGCAGTCTCCTAGCAGCCACCAAACCCAGATTCATACATCAGATTGCCAGATGGTGAAGCATGATTCATCACTCCAAAGAACGCATTTCCACTTTTCCAGGGTCCAATGGCGACAAGTTTTACACCACTACAGCGGACACTTGGCATTGTGCATGGTGATCTTAGGCTTGTGTGCGGCTGCTCGGCCGTGCTGATGGACTTTATCTTTAACCCCCCCCCCCCCCCCCCCCCCCCCATTTCGGTCTTGTCTCATCGCTGCAACTCCCCAACAGGCTTGGGAGGCAAAGGTTGAGTCATGCGTTCTCCGAAACATGACCCACCAAACCGCACTTTTGAGAAGGGCAACCAGTTTGTGGCCCAGCACCTGTAGAAGCTCCTGGAGGGCACGGTGTATGAGCTGCCCTTCATCCTGCCTTACTGGGGAGACGTAGACCCTGCTGTGTACCAAGTGAGAGTGGAAGGGCAGAGAGATGAACCATCCCGTCCACCGATGGGAAGGGATCGGTTCTATAAGGGTAGTAGGGGCTGGTAATGGGGTAGGCCAGGGGGTACAGGACTGAAAGGAGTGAAATCGGTCTTCATGCCATTACAAAATGGAAATGTATAACACATTAAAAAAACATGTTTAGATTTCCTGAGACCTGTGTTGAAATGCACAATAAATATATTTTAAAAATAATGTTATTCTTGTTTCACTGTAAGCATGAGGGCACATTTCAAGTTGGTGTACACATTTATTAGCATAGAGGCATTTATTTATTCATCCAGATAATTTAATACACCCTGAAAATGAAACATAGGAGACAGGAAGAATACGTGATTCAAGAAGTTTTCCCCTCACATCTTCTACAGAGCTAATACTATGGACTTAGGTACATGCTAAAGATGTATCCAGACCATACTAGTCCAAAGTTATAGCAAAGCTGCAGAATGCCCTTGACCCACAAGCAAGACACATATTCCCCCTTTCATCAGAATGAACATATAGAAGTACTTATTGCCTAATATACAGGAAACGGTGAACAGACTATATAAAACAATATTTTAGCGTAACCTTCCACAAGCCGATATGTATTCATTTATCATTGGCACACGAATACTCCAACACCAAGTGGTGCTTAGGACAACACTTCCCATGCCAGCTAACAGGCAACATTAGTAAACATGAGTTCCAGCTGGGTGATAAACATATTCCCTTTGCTTACAGGACATACAGTGCCATCAGAAAGTATTCACACCCCTGGACTTTTTCCAGGTTTTGTTATGTTACAGCCTGAATTTAAAATGGATTCAATTGAATGTCATCACTGGCCTACACACAAGTTAAAAAATATATATTTTACAAATTAATGAAATGAAAAGCTGAAATGTCTTGAGTCAATACGTACTCAACCTGTTATGGCAAGCCTAAATAAGTTCAGGAGTAAAAATGTGCATAAGTCACATAAGTGGCATGTGCAACATGATTTTTCAATGACTACGTCATCGCTGACGGATTCAACCACAAAGATCAGGGAGGTTTTCCAAAAAAAGGGCACCTATTGGTAGATGGGTAAAAATAAAAAAGCAGATATTGAATATACTTTTGAGCATGGTGAAGTTATTAATTACACTTTGGATGGAGTATCAATACATCCAGTCACTACAAAGATACAGGTATCCTTCCTAACTTAGTTGCTGGAGAGGAAGGAAACAACTCAGGGATTTCACCATGAGGCCAATGGTGACTTTATAACAGTTAAGAGTTTAATGGCTGTGATAAGAGAAAACTGAAGATGACAACAACATTGTAGTTACTCCACAATACTAACCTAATACACAGAGTGCAAAGAAGCCTGTACAGAATAAAAAATATTCCAAAACATGCATCCTGTTTGCAACAAGGCACTAAAATAATAATGCAAATAAATGTGATAAAGCAATTAACACTTCGTATTCAGGACAAGAAGTTGTTTGGAGTACCACGCTCCATATTTTCAAGCATAGTGATGGCTGCATCATGTTATGGGTATGCTTGTAATCGTTAAGGACACGATTTTAAAAAATGGAATGGAGTGACGCACAGGCAAAATCCTAGAGAAAAACCTGGTTTAGTCTGCTTTCCCACAGACACTGGGAAATGAATTTACCTTTCAGCAAGACAATAACCTAAAACACAAGGTCAAGTCTACACTGGAGTTGCTTACCAAGAATGCTCCCGAGTGACCGAAAATCTATGGCAAGACCTAAAAATGGTTGTCTAGGAATGAACAACCACCAATTTGACAGAGCTTGAAGAATTTAAAAAAAGAATAATACATTTTTAAAAAATGGGTAAATGTTGCAGAATCCAGGTGTGGAAAGCTGTTAAAGACTCACAGCTTTAATCGCTACCAACGTTGATTCTAACATGTATTGACACAGGGGGTTGAATACTTATTCAATATATTAGTATTTGATTTTTCATTCATTTTCTTCTTTGGACAATGGCAATTAAACCTTTTGAATCCCACTTTGTAACAACAAAATGTGGAAAAGGTGAATGGGGTGTGAATACTTTCTGAAGCCACTGTATAACTAGAGAAATGAGGCGAGATATAAAACAAAAATAATTAACTTACGAAATAAGGCACTAGTATTTTTTTTCAGATTAAAAAATCAGAAGTTGGTCTACAAACATCTGACTGCATAGAATGTCTGCACTGCTCTAACAGTCCCTCATCATCCAATGTGTTGAGTAAATTGTCAAATAAATTACTTGCATGAATTGCAAACTTCAGGTTGAAGATGAAAAGGTTAATAGCCCATTGTACCAGAATAAGGCCATACACAAATATCAAAACGGTTCATCATTATTTCACTACAAATGAAACAGAACCAATACTTCAATGGAGACATACAGTAGAACAGATACATTGATGTTCGGTAGGCCAAGGTCCGATGAAGCGCGCCGATTTGACCAAGTATCCAGCCCAGCCTAACTACTAGCTTCGTTTACACAGGCAGCCCAATTCTGATCTTTTGCTCAATTATGGGCAAAATATCTGATCAAATCAACTGGCCCAGCTGTCAATCAACCCATTCTGACAGCTGTTAGTCAAGTCATTCAAAATAACAACTCCAAAGACTGTCTGGCCTGTATCGGTCTGACTGGCCTGTATCGGTCTGTCTGGCCTGTATCAGAGTGAGTGGTGCCAAATAAAGCACTTGGCTTTGACTCTTGAAACTAACAAGGCACAAATTATTTCTTCCCCACCACACACACACACATCATTCAGTATCTAGGCTATTCTAAACATCAGTCACTTGCATCAGAGCACTACTACTCACAAACACCTGTTTTGGTTGTATGGGAGTCTTCCAAATTGACCTTATAAAATCTAGGATGTAGCTAACCCCACAGTGCTTTATTTAAGAGCTCTACTAGAAACGGTGTTGTTCTATGAACCCCAACCAGTGCTGTGTAACCAGTATTCCAGTCCCTTCTAGGAGTGGATGTTTGTGTGTACTATAACAGTGTGTTTGTACTATAGTTTAGTCATGTATGCATGCTTCTTCTATATGTGTGGTGTCTGTATGCACGCATCTATCTACTCTAGACTATGTTCCCTCGTGTAAAATTGTGTGTGTACACACACACACACACGTGTGTTTGCATGTACATGCCCGTGGCTGTGTGTATGTGAGTATATATACAGTGGCGCAAAAAAGTATTTAGTCAGCCACCAATTGTGCAACTTCTCCTACTTAAAAAGATGAGGCCTGTAATTTTCATCATAGGTACACTTCAACTATGACAGCTCTTTGGTCTTGGCCATAGTGGAGTTTGGAGTGTGACTGTTTGAGGTTGTGGACAGGTGTCTTTTATACTGATAACAAGTTCAAACAGGTGCCATTAATATAGGTAACGAGTGGAGGACAGAGGAGCCTCTTAAAGAAGAAGTTACAGGTCTGTGAGAGCTAGAAATCTTGCTCGTTTGTAGGTGACCAAATACTTATTTTCCACCATAATTTGCTAATAAATTCATAAAAAATCCTACAATGTAATTTTCTGGATTTTTTGTCTCAATTTGTCTGTCATAGTTGAAGTGTACCTATGATGAAAATTACAGGCCTCTCATCTTTTTAAGTGGGGGAACTTGCACAATTGATGGCTGACTAAATACTTTTTTGCCCCACTGTACAAACATGTTCCCTCAGCACTAGAACTCTTTACTGTTCACCATACAGGTTTGCCTCGAGGCGGGGCTTGTCGTGGCTGCCCGACCGCGGCGTGCTCCGCTCTGCCGTCAGGTCCTCGTAAGACGACTTGGTGGCATTGGAGCCTCCGGGTGGAGGGAAGTCGTCTTCATCCGGGTCGAGGTGAGAATCGCAGCTGGGATCCTCCTGTATGGTGGCCATCCGTGGGCCCTCCCCCACCATGACCACCCCACTTCCCGGGCCAGAAGCCAAGCCTGGGGTACTGATGCTGCCTGAGGCAGGTGGGCCCGTTGGGGGTAGAGAAGGGAGGGAGTGGAGAAGAATCTGAGTGCCGGAGGAGGAGGTTGGAGGCGTAGGTGGCTTAATGAAGACGACAGAGGCCGTCTCGAGGCTGCTCAGCATCTCTGCTTTCTGAGGGGGGACAGGAGGACAGCAGGGTCAGGTTTGTGTTTGACTAATCCACTGCCTGACTGTATCCTTTTGAACTCAATTCAGTTGATCTTTAATGGTCTGGTCACACCTATTACAACTGAATAGCCAAAAACAAACAACTCAGACACTCTGGCTCCAAACAAGGTCTACACTCTGCCTTTTATAAAGACAACACGACTCTTCTCCTCACATACATCGCGCATCCTTGTGACACGCCGGCAGCGTGCACCCTGGCCCCATCCCCCCAAACCCACTCCCCTAAAAGGTGGAGCTGTACCAAATACAGGTACCTTCACCATCCGCTGCAGTTCCGCGAGGGGCCAAGGCTCTGGGGGGGGCAGAACAGCTCATTGTAACGGAATTATCTCAGTTTACTATTATTTATCCTTTAATTCACCAGGGAAGTCATATTGAGATTTATTTTTCAAGTGAGCCCTGTGAGCCCATCAGACGTACTACCTTCTGGAACTCATTCATGCCGCTTCTGGGCCAACTACAGCCCCGTTTCAAATTCATTCCTAAACACTTGCCCCTAGGCACTTCGTGTAAATGTGAAAAGATTCAATGGGTATGGTTCTCACGCCAACTTGCTCTCTTACAGACTTGGTGGAATCTTCACCCCATAACTATGAAGTCCTTTCAGATCTAGGGGATCCGGGCTAGAGTCAGGCTCAACAGGGGGATCTGGGATAGGGTCAGGGTTAGGCTAGGGCTGTTGCAGTGGCCAAGCAGGCAGTAAAATTTACAAGTGTAAAGGGATGAAGAATATGAATGAGTGATGGTACAGAACGGCATAGGCAGGATGCAGGATGGTATACATAGTTAAAGTGGCATAGTTAAAGTATTACAAAGATGCCTTTGGCTAGGCTAGTCAGTTAAGAATAAATTCTTATTTTCAATGACGGCCTAGGAACAGTACGATTTGTACGACAGATTTGTACCTTGTCAGCTCAGGGGTTTGAACTTGCAACCTTCTGGTTACTAGTCCAACACTCTAACCACTAGGCTACCCTGCCTCCCCAGATGATATAGAGTACAGTATATACATATATGAGATGAGTAATGTAGGGTATGTAAACATTATATTAAGTAGCATTGTTTAAAGTGGCTAGTGATATATTTGTTTTCCTCAGTAAAAGGCACATGACAGCCTGCTTGGAGTTTGCCTAAAGGCACGTAAAGACTCTCAGACCATGAGAAACAAGATTATCTGGTCTGATGAAACCAAGACTAGGAAACTAGTCAGGATCGAGGCAAAGATGAACGGAGAAAAGTAGAGAGAGATCCTTAATGAAGTCCTGAGCACTCTGGAGCAGGTTCTTAGACTGGGACGAAGGTTCACCTTCCAACAGGTCAACAAGCCTAAGCACACAACCAAGACAACGCAGGAGTGGCTTCGGGACAAGTCTCTGAATGTCCTTGAGTGGCCCAGCCAGAGCCCGGACTGGAACCGGATAGAACATCTCTGGAGATCTGAAAATAGCTGTGCAGCAACACTCCCCATCCAACCTGACAGAGCTTGAGAGGATCTGCAGAGAAGAATGGGAGAAACTTCCCAAATACAGGTGTGCCAAGCTTGTAGTGTTAGTTCGCCACTATGGCCTATTTATTGCCTTACCCCCCTAATCTTACTTAATTTGCGCACACTGTATATAGACTTTTCTACTGTGGTATTGACTGTACGTTTGTTTATCCCATGTGTATCTCTGTGTTGTTGTTTGTGTCGCACTTCTTTGCTTTATCTTGGCCAGGTCACAGTTGTAAATGAGAACTTGTTCTCAACTGGCCGACCTGGTTAAATAAAGGTGAAATAAATCAAATAAATAAAAATACCCAAGAAGACTCGAGGCTGTAATCGCTGCCAAAGGTGCTTCAATAAAGTACTGAGTAAAGGGTCTGATTACTTATGTAAATTTTATATTTCCATTTTTTATTAAAAAAAATGTTTAAAATGTTTGTGCTTTGACATTAGTGTGTAAATCGATGAGGGAATAAAATGATTTAATCCATTTTAGAATAAGGCTGTAACGTAACAAATTGTGGAAAAAATCAAGACGTCTGAATCCTTTCCGAAGGCACTGTAGAAAAGAGGAGAATATATTCTTTCTAATGCTGTTAACTTCCTTTCTCAACTTCTAATATTGAGCAAATTACACACTCACTGGCGTTTGACATAGGCTTTGAAAAAGCACCCACGTGTACTAGGCAAGGCAAATGCCTTGGCTGATGGTAAGCTTTCTTGACTTACGACTCTATTTAATCTGTATCGCGCCAGTTCAGCTTTACAGCATGATTGAAAGGCAATGTTCCTTCGTTAGACTGCATTCACGGTAAACGCTGCATATGTCGGCTCAAATCGGAAATTACATTTACATTTCTGTCAAGCAATCTGTAGTCCTTAAAAACATCTTGCCAACACATGGCCGACCTTTGACTAACCAGCTAAATGGCTGCTATTAGAGAAAATGTGTTTTCAGTTACCTATCTACATAAAAAGGCTGTTAGTTTACAAATACTTTTCTAATTCTAATGTGGGGAGGTCAAAATAATAAATCTACCAAATCTATTAATTACTTCTCCTTGCCGTTCACCTGAAAAGACCTGCTAACAAAAGACCTTGCTAACATATGATGATGGTCCCTGGGTCTCCGGTTTGCCTGGACAGGGGTCCCTGGGCAAGAAAAGACAACATGCTCTGTAGTAGTCTGACTTCTCTAAAAGGGATAGCGGGTTATAGTGAGTGCGACTTCAAAGTTCAAACCTAGAACATGTGGACAGTGGTGAACATGGGAGGGCATAGGACTTATGTTGGGGAAGTTCATGGCATAGTCATGACGTGAGACTTACGCTGGAGAAGTTCATGTTTTAGTCATGACGTGAGACTTACGCTGGGGAAGTTCATGTTTTAGTCATGACGTGAGACTTACGCTGAGGAAGTTCATGTTTTAGTCATGACGTGAGACTTACGCTGAGGAAGTTCATGTTTTAGTCATGACGTGAGACTTACGCTGAGGAAGTTCATGTTTTAGTCATGACGTGAGACTTACGCTGAGGAAGTTCATGTTTTATCATGACGTGAGACTTACGCTGAGGAAGTTCATGTTTTAGTCATGACGTGACAGACTTACGCTGAGGAAGTTCATGTTTTATCATGACGTGAGACTTACGCTGAGGAAGTTCATGTTTTAGTCATGACGTGAGACTTACGCTGAGGAAGTTCATGTTTTATCATGACGTGAGACTTACGCTGAGGAAGTTCATGTTTTATCATGACGTGAGACTTACGCTGAGGAAGTTCATGTTTTAGTCATGACGTGACAGACTTACGCTGAGGAAGTTCATGTTTTATCATGACGTGAGACTTACGCTGAGGAAGTTTATATTTTAGTAATTTTGGTCATGACATGACAGACTTACGCTGGGCTTGGTGTTCTCATACTCCTTCTCCAGATTTTTATCCTACAGAAATTAAACAGAAAGCATGCCATTAGTGTATCAGCAACAGACATTAATGTGTCTTAAATCAACCATGTGGTGGGCTTCAAATATTATTATACAACATATGAAGACCCTTTTATCCAAAACGACTTAGTATCGTCTGTGCATACATTTCACTTATCGGTGGTCCTGGGAATCGAACCCACTATCCTGGCGTTGCAAGCGCCATGCTCCACCAATTGAGCAACAGAGGACAACATGTAAAGACAGACATGCTCAGTAAAGGTGTCTCACCACACAGTGCACCAGGATACTGAGAGGGATCCAGAAAATCAGAGAGAACACCACCACGGAGGCCACGATGTTGTCTGCCAGGAACTTCCCTACAAGAGGGAGACAGAGAGAAAAAGACAAACTCCAACCAGCCTTTCAAATAAACTCCAAGCTAGTCCAACTGGACCTCCAAGCTAGTCTAACGCCAACATTGCATCCCAACTCACCGAAAGTGTTGATGTCCAGCTTGTCGATGAAATCCCACAACCTCTCGATCACATCCTGGACTTGCTTCATGCATTTGCCCTGAAACAAACAGACAAATCAATATATCATAATTTTCAGCCAATTTAAATAGAACGTGGTAACACTCCCTGTAGGACCAATACCATCTATTCAAAACATTATCTTCGTGTAAAAATGTATTTTAAAATGTATTTATTGACGTGAAATGTGTTGAAACTCTGAATACAGGCAGAGTCCATTCAGTGTGAGTAGAGGTGAATGGTCAATGCTAATGGAAGAGGTCAGTCACTCACGCCCTCATCACAGAAGCCCACGGTGCAGGGTTTCCCCTTGCGCAGGTACAGGAAGTTCTGGTCCTTTTTGACGAAGGGAGTGCAGGTGCCATTTTTGTCCCGGCAGCAGACCTTACACGAATTGACCAGCTCTGGGAGAGTAAAGGGAGGTCAGTTTAGGTTCAAAGACAACCTGGTGCTATACTATTATCTGTATCTTTCTCCAAATGTCCTTTACAGTGCCTTAATATCCCTTGACTTATTCCACATTTTGTTGTGTTACCGCCTGAATTCAACATTTATTAAATGGATAATTTGTTCCTTACCCATCTACACACAATACCCCATAATGAAATGTTAGCACATGTATTGAAAATTAAATACAGAAATATCTCATTTACATAAGTATTCACAACACTACAAACTGAGCTCTGGTGCATACAATTTCCTTTGATCATCCTTGAAATGTCACTACAACTTGATAGGAGTCCACCTGTGGCCAATTAATTTGTTTGGACATGATTTAGAAAGAAACACCTGTCTATACAAGGTGTCAGAGCAGAAACTATACCATGAAGAAGTCCAAGGAACTGTTCTGTCACGTTCTGACCTTTATTTCCTTTGTTTTGTCTTTATTTAGTATGGTCAGGGTGTGAGTTGGGGTGGGCAGTCTGTTTGTGTTTCTATTTCTGTGTTTGGCCTGATATGGTTCTCAATCAGAGGAAGCTGTTGATCGTTGTCCCTGATTGAGAACCATATTTAGGTAGCCGGCTTTACGCATCTGGTCTCCAGTGTGTCTCCTCGGGCCAGCATACATGGCACCAGCCTTACGCATGGTGTCCCCGGTTTGCCAGCACAGCCCGGTCGGGCTACGGGGAGCATTCAACCAGGTAAGGTTAGGCAGGCTCGGTGCTCAAGAGCTCCAGTGCGCCTGCACGGTCCGGTCTATCCAGTGCCACCTCCACGTACCAGCCCTCCGGTGGCAGCCCCCCGCACCAGGCTGGTCTCTCCTATTTCTGCCTACAGGGTCTCCCGCCTGTCCGGCGCCGCCAGAGCCTCCCGCCTATTTCTGTGTTTGGCCTGATATGGTTCTCAATCAGAGGCAGCTGTTGATCGTTGTACCTGATTGAGAACCATATTTAGGTAGCCTGGGTTTCACTGTTGGTTTGTGGGTGTTTGTTTCCTGTGTCAGTGTTTGTCGCCACACGGTACTGTTTCGGTTTGGTTATGGCACGTATTAGTTTATTGTTTTTGTATTTCATAGTGTTCAGTGCTTTTCTTATTAAAACCGTCATGAGCACTTAACACGCCGCATCTTGGTCCGATCCTTACTCCTCTTCAGACGAAGAGGAGGAAATCTGCCGTTACATGTTCTTAAATCTCAGAGATAGAATTGTGATGAGGCATATATCTGGGGAAGGGTATGAAACTACTTCTAGAGCATTGAAAGTTTCCAAGAGCACAGTGGTCTCCATCATTGGGAAAGTAAAACATATGGAACTACCCAGACTGATTAGAGCTGGCCATCTGACCAAACTGAGCCTCTGGGCAAGAAGGACCTTGGTCATGGAGGTACTACAGAGTTCATTGACTGAGATGGGAGAACCTGCCAGAAGGACAACAGTCTGTCCAGCCCTCCACCAATCTGGAAGAGCGGCCAGACGGAAGCCAGTCCTAAAAAAAGAAGCACATGACAGCACGCCTGGAGTTTGCAAAAAAGTCACGTGAAAGACTCAGAGCACAAGGCAAAATGGTCTGATTGAAAAATGTAATTCTCTGGCCTGAATGCAAAGCCAGGTGCTGCTCATCGCATGTCTAAAACCATCCCTACCATGAAGTATGGTGCTGGCAGCATCATACTATGGGAATGCTTTTCGGTGGCAGAGACTGGGAGACTGGTAAGGATAGAACAACCTTCAACTGTGGCAAAGATTTACATTCCAACAGGACATTGACCCCAAGCATACAGCCAAAGCAAAGCTGGAATGGCTTCAGAACAAGAATGTGAAAGTCCTTAAGAGGCACAGCCAAAGGCCAGACTTGAAAATATGTGGAAAGACTTGAAGATTGCTGTTCACTGCCACTCTCCATCTAACATAACAGTGCTTGAGAAAATCTGCCAAGAATAAATGGGAGAGAAGACCCAAATCCAGATGTGCAAAGCTGATAGACATACCCAAGACGACTCAAAGCTGATGCAGACATACCCAAGACGACTCAAAGCTGATGCAGACATACCCAAGACGACTCAAAGCTGATGCAGACATACCCAAGATGACTCAAAGCTGTAACCACCGCTAAAGGTGCTTCTATAAAGTATTAACTCAGGGGTGTCCAGAATCTCAAATGTCCAGACATTTCTTTAAACATGTTTTCACTTTGTCATTATGGGGTATTGTGTGAGGGTGGGTGAGAAAAAATAAATTGAATCCATTTTTAATTCTGTCTGTAACACTACAAAATGTGGAATAAGTCAAGGGGTATGAATACTTTCTGAAGGCACTGTACAGTATATTGGCAGAAATCAAATTTAAGGCTTTGCGTTTCGAACATTAATTTAAACTTGAAGCCTCAAATCAAATAAAGAACAAAACCTTTAATGCAAAGATATTGGGTCCATCCATAGAGATAGAAATACAACTATAGAGAGGCTCTATGAGTACACAATGGTACTGTACAGTGGTGTATGTGAGAGGGTTGTACCATTACAAGCACAGGGCTGTAGGTTCTGCACAGCCTCACAGAAGGTCATGCACTCCCCGTCGCTGCACCTCCCACTGTCCACACAGATGGTATTGTCCGGAGCGTTGTCTGGGTTTGGGCACTCACTGCTCTTACCTAAGGTTTTGAGAAGGCGGCGGGGAGAGAGGACATCAAAGAAATTGAGATTCTCCCTCAGGGAGGGGTGAGTAAACAGGGGTGAGTCCCGTTGAGAACAACATATTTTACTAGGGAGCCCTGTATTACAAAGCATCAATGATCAATAAAAAATAAAATCACATCGGTCTGTTTAGCAGTGGCTATCCTGTGTATGAACAGTAGGGGAGGCTTACCTGTGCAGAGGGACATGCCCTTACAGGTGGCGTTGATTGGCTCCTGGCACGGCTTGCCTGCCTGCTGAAACTTGCAGTTCTTACAGCATGGACTGTTCCTGTCACTGGATGTACCCGGACATAGAACACAATAACTTTTGTTTCCATGTGGGGGATGTCACTAATCATCATAGTAGTGTGAATGCACTGGCATGGTGATGATAGAGAGGAATGTTACTGGATAGTATGTTCAATGCAGCCATTTTTTTTATCTCAATATCAAATCCTTTCTGGGTAACAATAAAGTACTTTACTGTGATTATTTTCAATTCAAATGTTTTTTTTTTTTTTTTTTAAATGTAAAGAATGTAAATAGCTTCTTAGAAAAGTGCAATTTCTCAAGCAAGAATGTTGCTAGAACTGTCTGGGAGTGGTCTGAGTGGGGAGGGGAAAACTGAAAACAACCTGTAATTGGCAGAGTGGTTTGGAACTCTCTCTTATTGGTCTATTAACTAAGTTACCGCCTGGTGGTGTCACCAGGCAGGCAAAAACTGCCAAAAGAGGCTGAAATTTCAGGCTGTCTTTTCAAACAGCTTTTACACTAAAATGGCTTCATGGTCATTTTCACAGTATTATTCCAACCAGTGTGAAAATGTATATAAAACACAGGAGGGAAAAAATTCTAATAATCACATTATTGAGAGCACTGGGCCTTTAAACACACAATAGAGAACTGCAATGTCAGTTTACTTTATTATTTTACTGTATATTACGAAATTGACATGATTCTGTATGTAACCATGTTGTAACTCCTACATGACACTGCAAACTAAATTTCCCCAAGGGGACAATAAAGTCAGCCAGTAATAAAGAAAGGCAGGAATTCACTGAAGCCTTTGTAAATGTCATCCTGCCATATGAATTAGTGCACTCAGAGGTGACCATTTTGGGCCGTGTGTGGCGGGTCTCTACCTGCACTGGGACTCGGGCCTGAACTTGCAGTCGGCGGAGCAGCACTGGTCGTCGTTGAGGTGCAGCAGGCCCGGGTCGCACTCCTCCCCTTCCTCAACGCGCAAGTTCCCACACACCTTGCTGTTCCTCTCCTTGAAGCAGATGGGAGCCTTGAGGCGCAGCGTCTTCCCTATGGAGATCTTACTGCAGTTGGAGAAACGCTGTGGGGAGAAGACAAATATAAAGGAAGGGAGGAAGGAAAGAATATAAGGTAAATGTCATGTGAGCATATACGAGTCATTTGACAGAAGATTTGAAGCACACAAGAGCATTACCTTGTTATTGTAGTGGTCCCCGCTCACAGCGATGGGGTACATGACAAACTTGCCCCCGTGGTCGTCGCTAGGGGCGCAGTAGTGCATGCTGTCAGGGTCGTGCTCAGCTCCAAAGTTGTGGCCCAGCTCATGGGTTGTCACCAAATCTGCTTCCTGGTGATGGGAGAAAAAAAACGAAAAAAAAACGTAATGCTTGGAAACCATATATTGACAAGCAACAATTAATAAAGAAATGACATATCTATTATCTTTGGGATATAAAGCATGTAGAATATCTGAGGAGCAGTGACTTGAAGAGGGTCTTGTAAGGTCTAAGTCATTAATATTAGTGATGCATACGGCTGTCTACTCAATCCATGACCCAACACAATGTGCCCCACAGGTTATTCTATCCATGTGTCATTAGACAACATCTCAAACCATCATCTTGACTGAGTACTGCCCATCATCTGACCTATGACCTATGACCCAGAAAGATGTCATGAATTATGCAGTACAGGGAGTTGTTCAGTCCTGGTTCTAGTTTATTCGATAGAGGCTGCAGAAGCCATAGAAATAGCATGGCTGGATTCAGATACTCAATGAGGAACCTACCTTGGTTAGAATGGTTTTGCCATAATTCTTAGTGCTGGTTAAACCAGTGTTGAGGAAACTGGGGTTCTTAACGGAACTAGATGGAAAGAAAGCTGCAGAAAACAAAAAAAGAAATCAGATTCTCAAGCGATTGCTCCTATATTTCTAGTCTATCACACCATTATCAAAACACTAATCATAGTTATTTTATCAGAATTGAGAGGACCTCTGTGAGAGGCTACGCCTTACGTTTAGGGCAGAGGCCCCCCATAGCCTGGGCTTTAGAAGGGGCCACGTAAGCCAAGCCCAGTGTCCCCTCATCAAAGTCCTGATAGGTGAACAGGTGGGCAAGGCACACGGTGCTAGCATTGTCCGCTATGTCTGTGCTAAATTGCTGCAGAGAAAAGAGGTATTGAAAAATGAATGAGAAGAAAATACTAGTCATTACAAGCCAAAAGTATCCCCAGAGTGAGAGTGTTTGTTGTCAATCATGTTTAGGCCCATTCAAGTAAATGTTATTGAAGATTCTACAACATAAAGTTCATACAGTGACCCCCCAAAAAATGTGTCTTCATGTATTCCCTACCTACAGACAACAGAACAATGTACTGGCTACACTCTGTGATGGCATCTGAGTAGATTAGAGTCAGTAGCAGTGTCTCACTTCCAGCAGTTTCTTGACGTCCCACACCTCCTTGCCTTGGATGGGGCTTCCCTTCATGTTGTAGTGGGTCCAGTCCGGCCCAGCCTGGCCAAGCGGCGCTCTGGTCGGCTCCTTGTTGATGATGATCTACAACCAGGACATTACAACTTCTTAAACCCAATTAAGGTTACAGCAATTACTACAGTCCCCATAATGCTCTGCACAAGATATTATGGTCTGGAGAAGATATGGATCATAGACCGCCACAGGCGGTGGTTTCGTAGTAGACGCAGTGTTGCCATTCATTCCCACACAAAGAGCTTCCACGGTCTGCTCCAAAAATGCTTTTTCCAATTAGGGTACTACAGTTATGCTCAGCTTAATTTCTTAACCCAGCACTGACACATAACACACTGAGCTATGGTGTCACTAGTGATATGGAATGATTGGCATGGAAATGACAACGCCAAATGACAACATGCCAAATATTTGCTTACAACTACTACCAACTCACACACACAGCTAACAAATAGTCCCACCTGTTGGATCTGAACACCGTATCCTGTAAACTCGTCATCCCAGGTTGTGTTCCTGTACATGTCGTCCACTCTGTCAATCAACTCAATCTGGGGGAAACAGACAGTATTAGCACAAACCCAGATGATGCCTGCTCCTGGACAGTGGTTCGTTGCAGCACTACACAATTCCAAATGGACCTCATGGCTTTACTTTCAGGCACTTCATGAAGGTCTAAAACACGTCTCAAACTCCTCCCTTGTACTTGATTGATGAATTAAAGGTCACTAATTAGTATAGAACTCCTCTCACCTGCTTGTTTAAGTCTTAATTGAAAGGAAAAAACAAAAACTAGAAGACACTAGAGCTGTGTTCGAATACTCATACTAACCCCACTAAGCATACTATTTGTGATGTAAATTAAGTCTGCAATATGCTTATTTGTCATAAACTCAGCAAAAAAGAAACCGATCCTGTGCAGGTGTTGTTACACGTGGTCTGCCACTGCGAGAATTATCAGCTGTCCGTCCCATCTCCGTGTAGCGCTGTCTTTGGCATCTCACAGTATGGACATTGCAATTTATTTCCCTGGCCACATCCGCAGTCCTCATGCCTCCTCGCAGCATGCCTAAGGTATGTTCACGCAGATGAGCAGGGACCCTGGGCATCTTTCTTTTGGTGTTTTTCAGAGTCAGTAGAAAGGCCTCTTTAGTGTCCTAACTTTTCATAACTGTGACCTTAATTGCCTACCGTCTGTAAGCTGTTCATGTCTTAACGACCGTTCCACAGGTGCATGTTCATTAATTGTTTATGGTTCATTGAACAAGCATGGGAAACAGTGTTAAATGAAGTTCTGTGAAGTTATTTGGATTTTTATGAATTATCTTTGGAAGACAGGGTCCTGAAAAAGGGACGTTTCTTTTTCTGCCGAGTTTAGTATGGATATAGTTAGTATACCAAAAACGTTCCTGCATGTCGTACTAAAATACAAAGTATACAAGCAGTGGACACTATTTCTGTGCTTTTAGGGCCAATAATGCAATTGCTCAGAAAATGAGTGTAGCGTCACAACATTTTCAGATTTTAAGAAAATATGCAGCCGAAGACCGACAAGAGCGGGTACAAATTCATTGCTTTAAAGAATGACAAATGTTAAGAAAATATTGTTATTTGACTTTTCAAATAACTTACGTTACACCTTATGTTAGCTACGCTAGGCTTACGAACCGCATAGTTACAGCAGTTGCTTGTATGTACCGGTATGTTAGCTAGCTACTTAAAGTTAGTTGGCTACTAATGAATCAAACTTGCCAGTATACAGTATTAACTATATGCTATCTAACTACTCAACGTTTATTGACTTGATTATTCACATTCTTAGCCGTATAGTTGTTGTGCATTCTGAATGGATATGGTTGATGAAGTCGTAAGATGTCTAGCTAGTAATTTGTTATGCTAACAAGCTAGCATGATGTTCCACAGCAACAGCATCAACTTCCGGTAGGCAGACAAAGCGCTAGTACACTCAACTGAAAGGATATTGTTCATTTACAGTATACTAAAATGAACAAATAGTATATACTCATTAAGTACGTAGTATACAGTATGTTAGTATGGGTATTCAAACACAGTTTAAGCCTTCCATGGAATGAGTTTGAAACCCCTGGTCTAAAAGCATTGAGTAGGTATGGCACAGGAGGTTGGTGGCACCTTAATTGGGGAGAACAGGCTCGTATCGTGTAAGGAGCGGAATGGTATCAAGTACATCAAACATGGTTTCCAGGTATTTGATGCTGTTCCATTTGCGCGGTTCCGGCCATTATAATGAGCCATCCTGTGAGGCATAATGATAGATTGCTAATAGCTCCACCTTAGGCTCGATGAAAATTTGACCACATGACTTCAACCTATTCGATCTCCTCAGATTTACCTACCATACACCCGAGTGTACAAAACATTAGGAACACCATCCTAATGTTGAGTTGCACCCCCTTTTGCCCTCAAAACATCCTCAATTCGTAGGGACATGGCCAGTACAAGGTGTTGAAAGCATTCAACAGGGATGCTGGCCCATGTTGACTCTAATACTTCCCACAGTTGTGTCAAGTTGTCTGGATGTCCTTTGAATAGTTGGACCATTTTTGACACACAGGAAACTGTTGAGCGCGAAAACCCCAGCAGCGTTGCAGTTCTTGACACACTCAAACCGGTGCGCCTGGCACCTACTACCATACCTCATTCAAAAGACACTTAAATCTTTTGTCTTGCCCATTCACCCTCTGAATAGCACACATACACAATCCATGTCTCAATTGTCTCAAGGCTTAAAAATCTAATTGAAATAAATTAAGTAAGCCCAAATCTATGGATTCCACAACTGGGAATACAGATATGCATCTTTTGGTCACAGATAACTTAAAAATAAATAAATAGGGCTCAGGATCTCATCACGGTATCTTTGTGCATTCAAATTGCCATCAAAAAAATGCAATTGTGTTCGTTTTCCGTAGCTTATGCCTGCCCATATCATAGCCCCACCGCTCTGTTCAATATGTTGACACCAGAAAACCACTCACCCACACAACGCCATTCACGTGGTCTGCAGTTGTAAGGGCCTGTTGGATGTACTGGCAAATTCTCAAAAACAACTTACGGCGGCTTACGGTAGAGAAATTAACTATTTTATCTGGCAACAGCTCTGGTGGACATTCCTCCAGTCAGCATGCCAAAAGCACGCTCCCTCAAACTTGAGACATCTGTGGCATTTTATTGTGTGATAAAATTGCAATTTTGAGTTGGCATTTTATTGTCCCCAGCACAAGGTGCACCTGTAATGATCATGCTGTTTAAATCAGCTTCTTGATATGCCACACCTGTTATGTGGATTATCTTGGACCAACTTTACACTTTACATGTTGTGTTTATATTTTTGTTAAGTATATATTTTTTCCAATATAATTTTTATTCTTTAGAATTTTCCCTTAACACTACCACCCCTTCCCTAATTGGAGTAAACTAGCGGGAAACAATACTTAGGCGTCTATTTCCTGCTTATACATACCAAATACTAATTGAGTGTATGTAAACTTCTGACCCACTGGGAATGTGATGAAATAAATAAAAGCTGAAATAAATCATTCTCTCTATTATTATTCTGACATTTCACATTACTAAAATAAAAGTGGTGATCCTAACTGACCTTAGACAGGGAATTTTTACTAAGATTAAATGTCAGGAATAGTGAAAAACTCAGTTTAAATGTATTTGGCTAAGGTGTATGTAAACTTCCGACTTCAACTGTGTATGTATGTATGTATGTATGTATGTATGTATGTATGTATGTATGTATGTATGTATGTATGTATGTATAAGTACATTATATTGGTTGCAAGAATTATGTATAATAATTTAAATTAAAAACAAAATTTTGAATCAGCCGTCGTTTTGTGTATCAGCTCATAAATCATGTGCCATTGAATCGGTACATCAAAAAATCTCCTCCCAACTATTTTGCAACCTGTATGGTGCAGCTGTATTTCCACACTATGAGGTTGGAATAATACTGTGACTTTTTTGAAAATTATGATAATGCCCTGTTAGTTTAAGAGCAGTTTGAAGAGAACGCCTGAAATGTCAACCTGTTTTGGTGACATCACTAGGCAATAACTTAGTTAATAGACCAATAAGAAAGAGTTCCCAACATTGTTGTTAAGTCATATATTAGGGTTCAGATGACCCTGCAAACTATATTGTTAGGGGATCTGAAAAACCATGATCAGTCAATGGGAAATATCCTTAGTGTTGCGTAAAGTATTTATTTTTAAAGCAATAATCGGTAGAAATGTTACAAATAGGGAGGTTCAGGAGCCTCGTAAGACATCACAGTAAAATGGAGGGATGTATCGCACAAGGAAATTGCTAAATGGCGTTATACTGTGAAAGATGGGTTAATCTGTGGACACCGGAGGGTTGGCGTTATACTGGGAAAGATGGGTTAATCTGTGGACATGGGGGGGAATGGAGTTTTACTGTGAAAGATGGGTTAATCTGTGGACATGGGAGGGCTGAAGTTATACTGTGAAAGATGGGTTAATCTGTGGACATGGGAGGGCTGGAGTTATACTGTGAAATATGGATTAATCTGTGGACATGGGAGGGTTGGCGTTATACTGGGAAAGATGGATTAATCTGTGGACACCGGAGGGTTGGCGTTATACTGGGAAATATGGGTTAATCTGTGGACACCGGAGGGTTGGCGTTAAGATCACAATGAATGGTGGATTGGCCGCTGTGGGTGAAAATCCAGCACTTGAAAAAAGAGGAAAATAGGAATATGTATAATTATTTAACTACATACAGTGGGGCAAAAAAGTATTTAGTCAGCCACCAATTGTGTAAGTTATCCCACTTAAAAAGATGAGAGGCCTGTAATTTTCATCATAGGCACACCTCAACTATGACAGACAAAATGAGGGGGAAAAAATCCAGAAGATCACATTGTAGGATTTTTTATGAATTTATTTGCAAATGATGGTGGAAAATAAGTATTTGGTCAATAACAAAAGTTTATCTCAACACTTTGTTATATACCCTTTGTTGGCAATGACAGAGGTCAAACGTTTTCTGTAAGTCTTCACAAGGTTTTCACACACTGTTGCTGATATTTTGGCCCATTCCTCCATGCAGATCTCCTCTAGAGCAGTGATGTTTTGGGGCTGTTGCTGGGCAACACGGTCTTTCAACTCCCTCCAAAGATTTTCTATGGGGTTGAGATCTGGAGACTGGCTAGGCCACTCCAGGACCTTGAAATGCTTCTAGCGAAGCCACTCCTTTGTTGCCCGGGCGGTGTGTTTGGGGTCATTGTCATGCTGAAAGACCCAGCCACGTTTCATCTTCAATGCCCTTGCTGATGGAAGGAGGTTTTCACTCAAAATCTCACGATACATGGCCCCATTCATTCTTTCCTTTACACGGATCAGTCGTCCTGGTCCCTTTGCAGAAAAACAGCCCCAAAGCATGATGTTTCCAC
Organism: Oncorhynchus mykiss; assembly: GCF_013265735.2. Classification (NCBI taxonomy): domain Eukaryota; kingdom Metazoa; phylum Chordata; class Actinopteri; order Salmoniformes; family Salmonidae; genus Oncorhynchus; species Oncorhynchus mykiss. Next base: position 53,078,760 of record NC_048583.1, on the reverse strand, counting down.
CCCCATGCTTCACAGTAGGTATGGTGTTCTTTGGATGCAACTCAGCATTCTTTGTCCTCCAAACACGATGAGTTGAGTTTTTACCAAAAAGTTATATTTTGGTTTCATCTGACCATATGACGTTCTCCCAATCTTCTTCTGGATCATCCAAATGCTCTCTAGCAAACTTCAGACGGGCCTGGACATGTACTGGCTTAAGCAGGGGGACACCTCTGGCACTGCAGGATTTGAGTCCCTGGCTGCGTAGTGTGTTACTGATGGTAGGCTTTGTTACTTTGGTCCCAGCTCTCTGCAGGTCATTCACTAGGTCCCCCCGTGTGGTTCTGGGATTTTTGCTCACAGTTCTTGTGATCACTTTGACCCCACGGAGTGAGATCTTGCGTGGAGCCCCAGATCGAGGGAGATTATCAGTGGTCTTGTATGTCTTCCATTTCCTGATAATTGCTCCCACAGTTGATTTCTTCAAACCAAGCTGCTTACCTATTGCAGATTCAGTCTTCCCAGTCTGGTGCAGGTCTACAATTTTGTTTCTGTTGTCCTTTGTCTGTCATAGTTGAAGTGTACCTATAATGAAAATTACAGTCCTCTCTCATCTTTTTAAGTGGGAGAACTTGCACAATTGGTGGCTGACTAAATACTTTTTTGCCCCACTGTATAATGTGTACATGAAGTATTGTTGTCCCTTAGTTTACTATAATCAGGGTAGGGATGGTAGGGGGGAAGTATAAATAAATAAAAAGGGGATTAGAAATTATACAAAACAATTACATTGATAGAACCCACAATCTGCAATATTAAATCTTTATTTGGTACATAATAGGCACTTACTATAGTAATTTTTTTATTTAACCTCTTGAGATGGGAATAACTGTTTTTTATTACTTTGTTCTCATCATGACAGAATGTTAAAATTAGGTGAAATAAAACTTTTTTTCCCATCAAATTACTCCACCCAAAAGGGACTAATTTCGTGGAATGCAGATTTTTTTGGGCACTGATCATTTAGACAAATCACGATGTAACAGGTACTCGCATCTTTCAAATTTCGGAAGAGGAAAGGACATTTGGCCCATAGACTTGCCTAGAAACTGGCTGCAAGTTTCCCTTTAGAGGGGTAAATACTTCGCTAGTCTCGTTAGTATCCTTTCTAACACGTCGCCCCGGAGAACTTAAAAATCGAACATCCGACACAATAATGCAAGATTTTAGATCTGGGTATCTGAGATTAGTTTGGGACTCTCACCAGGTAGTTGAGTGTAATGCTCTCCTCTCCGCGGCCCATGTGTTTGAAGAAGCGGTAGTCGGCCACCAGGGCTAGAGGACAGGTGTTCTTCTTGTGGTTGTGGGTCACTCTCTTCTCTCTGTGGAGGGAATCTATGATGGGAGGAAGGAAGGAGAGGAGGAGAGAAACACTGTAAGAAGTCACAGCTGGGAGAATGAGTGAATGAGGCCAGCACTTAAGTTCCAACTGTTCGGTGCCCTTGTATTCACATTCCGTTTGCCTATGAACTGATTTCATGCAGTATACTATACAGTGGCATGAAAATGTATGTGAACCCTTTGGAATTACCTGGATTTCTGAATAAATTAGTCAAAGAAATTTGATTTGATCTTCATCTAAGTCACAACAATAGATAAACACAGTGTGCTTAAATTAATAACACAGAAATTATTGTATTTTTCTTGTCTATATTGAATACATCATTTAAACATTCACAGTGTAGGTTGGAAAAAGTATATGAACCCCTAGGCTAACGACTTTTCCAAAAGCTAATTGGAGACAGGAGACAGCTAACCTGGAGTCCAATCAATGAGACGAGATTGGAGATGTTGGTTAGAGCTACCCTGCCCTACTAAAAAATAAAATGTATAAAAAAAATAAAATGGAGTTTGCTAGTCACAAGAAGCATTGCCTGATGTGAACCATGCCTCGAACAAAAGAGATCTCAGAATAATTTTAGTTGACTTGCATAAATCTGGAAATTGTTATGAAGGGGTTAAACCAAGGCCTAACACCTTTAAAAAGGTTAATAAATTGTGTTATGATAAACTGTAAGGCCTCTTCAAGGAGACCTGTGTGTGTGTGTGTGTGTGTGTGTGTGTGTGTGTGTGTGTGTGTGTGTGTGTGTGTGTGTGTGTGTTAACACCTGTTTTGAGTGTTGTGCCCTTCAGACACTATCAGAAGGCGGAAACCGCCTACATTCATACTCCTCCTGTCTGGGCCCCACCTGGCTGAGGTTCTGAGAATATGACTGGCTTCCCGAGAACACAAGGCTGCCGCAGGCCTGATGAAAACAGTCACCTGTCAGAAGATGCTTGGACTCGTTCACTTTGTTATGCCTCCATTCTTGTGATGAAAGGTCAAGTTTCAGGCAACCCAATTCTGAGCTTTTAATTGCTTACCAGATGGTTGCTGCTGTCAGGGGAAGGTTAGATTTATTAAAATGTTGTTGCCAAGGAAACTAACACAAGGAGGACTGGGAGAGGCTATATGAGTTACAGGATGTCTTAAGACACTTTGCAGAACCTGGGGAGAGCTATCATATACTGTACTCTGTACCAACTTCTGCCTACAATTGTATTACTAAAAGATCATTTTAATACTTAAACAGAGTCTGTGTTTCCTTTCTACTACCAATATATAAAAGTTTGACAATTATATAGACCTGACCATCTGTTGAATAAATTGACCAATAGTTACAAAAGTATCTCTAAAAGCATTGATGTCCATCAGTCCATGGTAAGACAAATTGTCTATAAATGGAGAAAGTTCAGCACTGTTGCTACTCTCCTTAGGAGTGGCCGTCCTGTAAAGATGACTGCAAGAGCACAGTGCAGAATGCTAAATAAGGTTAAGAAGAATCCTCGAGAGTCAGCTAAAGACTTACAGAAATCTCTGAAACATGCTAACATCTCTGACGAGTCTACAATATGTAAAACACTAAACAAGAATGGTGTTCATGGGAGGACACCAGGGAAGAAGCCACTGCTGTCAAAAAAACCATTGCTGCACATCTGAAGTTCGCAAAAGAGCACCTGGATTTTCCACAGAGCTTCTGGCAAAATATTCTGTAGACAGATTAAACTTTTGTTTAATTGTTTGGAAGGAACACAAAACACGTGGAGAAACAAAAAAGGTACAGCACACCAACATAAAAACCTAATCCCAACTGTAAAGTATGGTGGAGGGAGCATCATGGTTTGGGGCTGCTTTGCTATCTCAGGGCCTGGACAGCTTGCTATTGTCGACGGAAAAATGTATTCCCAAGTTTATCAAGACATTTTGCAGGAGAATGTTTGGCTGTCTGTCCGCCAATTGATGCTCAACAGAAGTTGGGTGATGCAACAGGACAATGACCCAAAACAGAAGTAAATCAACAACAGAATTGAGTCCTGACCTCAATTTAAAATGCGGTGGCATGACCTCGAGAGTGGTTCACACCAGACATCCTAAGAATATTGCTGAACTGAAACAGTTTTGTAAAGATGAATGGACCAAAATTCCTCCTGACCATTGTACAGGTCTGATCCGCAACTACAGAAAACATTTGGTTGAGTTTATTGCTGCCAAAGGAGGGTCAACCAGTTATTAAATCCAAGGTTTCACATACTTTTTCCAACCTACACTGTTTATACGGTGTGTTCAATAAAAACAAGAAAAACGTCAAATAGTTTGTGTTACTAGTTTAAGCAGACTGTTAGTCTTTTGTTGTGACTTAGATGAAGATCATATCAAATTGTATGACCAATATATGCAGAGATCCAGGTAATTCCAAAGGGTTCACATACTTTTTCTTGACACTATTTGTTCAGAAGAGTAAAATTAAAAATGTAAGATATAGGCCCAGCTGATGAATTCTTTACTATAGAGTCATTTTCAGAACTGTCAGATTTCCAACGTTGTGTTTAGTCAAATGAATCAACACCACTTATTCTATGAGGAGGAAGACTGGCTGTGTGGCTTGTAGGATTCATCATTACAAGAATCTGTAAACAAAATAGCAAAGCACTACTTTCGGAATAAACATTTTTATTAACCCTTATTTGAAATGCACAGGTTATTCCATCTGTAGAATAATAGCTTCTGCTCAGCTCAGAAGCCACACTGTACAGCATGTGTCAATTCAAACTAACTATGTTAATTCCCTTCCGATTACATCCATTTGGAGTGGGCCTGGTGTATCATACGTAGTGTGTCTTAGGCTACACATCACAGTCAACAGCCCCCCCACAAAGACAAGTCAATCATGTGCTCTCCTTCCCTCCACAAGACCTCAGATTCTTCTGTAGAGAACCACAGCATGTGGGTGTACTCACTATGGCTTCCCCTCCGTGTATTACATACAACAGCTCTCATGAATTCTAATGCTTCTGTGGAGATCATTCACCTCATTTTCCACACAGTTTTTTTGAAGAGGACATTGTCTTGAGTGCCTTCAGATTTCCCCCAGGTCATTGTCATTCTAATGAACTTTACATTTTACAGGCAGCACAAAGGAATCAGAGCTTTATATAACACCCTGTTGCCAGCCTATGGAACATAGGGTTTAACATTAAAGGGTTTTTATTCATTGTGAGGCTGTGTGGGGACAAGATAGATTGGGCGCCCACCTACCTACTACCTCTTCTCCTCAAGGAATCATCTTCCTCCTTTCCCTACCTCCTCACACTAAGGTTGTATAAGGTAGCTTCTAATGTTTGACTCCTACACACTTTTGCACACCACACACACAAGCACTCGGTCTATGCGTATGAAACATGCATAAATGGGGTGTCTCCTACTCTGTATATAGGCCTATACTGTCGAACACACACACACTCCATACCCTCCCGTGCCTCTCCACCTCTGGCGGCCTCTGGTAGCAGGTCCTGGGCCCCAGCGTGGATGTATCCACACACTTTGGGCGAGGCCAGGCGACTGAGGTTCCGGATGTCCTCAGAGCGATATACCAACAGACGGCCATCGGGGGGCACCTCGGTGAACCTCCAAAGGGGCTGAGGAGAGAGGGAAGAGGGGGATGGAGAGAGAGGAATAAGAGAGAGAAAAAGAAAGAGAGAGCGAGAGAGGATGAAGGAGTAGGAGAAGTAGGATTGGTTAGATAAAGTATTCTACCAAAACAAAGGCTAGCGCTGGTTTATTTAGCTGATAGTTTTATCTCTTTTTCCCAGCAACTGTTTTAAGACACTTTTTCTGGCCTAATTTAAACCAAGGGGTTGGAACCGGAATTATTTTCCAATTGTTTCATTCTGAACAGAACCACTTTCTTTCCCGTTCCACTGTTCCTACCAGCAAAATAAAGTTCTGAACCGGTTGGATCTCAAAAAGTACTGGTTTATATCGTTCCTTTGACTTCCTTTTTAAACCTGTGAAGTCAACCGTTTTTTTACATTTAGCTCATTATATTACTTCACCAATCAGTGCGGATAGAGCAGGCAAGCTAGTTGTTTACATGCGTGATGGACATGCGTGTAGCCAATGTATGCCATTTTCCGGGTGGGGAGAGAGGGTTGAGGAGTAGGATTGAAGTGCTGGGCATCTTATGACATGCATTATCTGAATTAGGTCCACAGAATTATACCTAGGAGGGGCGGCTTCTGTGGAGGAACTTTGAATGTCCTTGGAGCTAGCTCGCTAACAAGCGTGAGCTAGCTAGCTAAAAAGCTTGTATGTGCAGAGCGGCACCAGAATTTAAAAAACACGTCTTACCTTTTTGTAGTTAATAAATCCAACGTGAAACGTGATAACTGGCCTATAGTATCCTTAAATAGTGTTAAACAAGTTAACCCATTATTCTCTAGCTATTTAAAAAATATCTCTCCTATCTTCTAAATGACGGTTGCAATGTCAGTACAGTAGACTGTTTTGGAGGGGGGAAGGGCAGGTAGCCTAAACACACAGACATTGGCAAAGATTTTCAGCTTGCAGGTGGACACTGGAATACACTTTTGAGTGAAAGAGCTTTGCATAGGAACTTTGTTGCTTTTTTTATGTGGGACAAAACAAAAAAATGCCTGGAATGTAAAATAACATTATTAACCGGTTCCCATGCTTTTAAAATAATGGTTCCATTCCGGAACAGTATGGATCACTCTCGTTCCAGGTTCCGTTTCAGTTCCTTGAAAAATATAATTTTCCGTTTCTCTGTTCTGTTCCCTGAACCAGTTCCAACCCCTGCTTTAAAAACTTTAAAGCAATGCTCCTGTTTTGAGATTTACCTCTATGTTGTACTCTGTCTCCTCTGTCAGGATGTGGGCCGAGAACTCGTCCCCGTCTATGTGTGCCTGAACACGGGAGTGCTCCTCGCCTACACACACACGATTTTAAGGTATTCTTCTCAGTACTCACTCTCTCACACACACAGAAATGGAAGCACACACACAAAACATTCCATATAAAACCAACAAAACAAATACCCTCCAGACTCACCTACAAGATGTCCGGTAAAGTAGTTCTGCAGCTGAACATCATAGCGGTCTTCCTTCCCTTGCTTATCTACAAACACAGCTTTGAAGTCCTCAGTGAACAAGTCTGTGTTAGTTGTCAAGTAAAGCTTAAAATGTCTGCGGAAAAAAAATCTATTACAGTTTGATGGATAGAAACATGAGGAATGTACATATTCTGGTTTATTGAGGGTACAGATAACATTTTAACTTTGCAAATGGTCTGTTTCAATTGCACTGAAAATCCATGCACTCTAGTCATTAGGCCATGGCAATGATAAAAAGCCATTCCAGTAACAATGTAAAAACACATAGGAGTAGGACTTAGCAGGGAGGACTAGAACCTCTGAGAAAAGTTACAGATAATTGAGACAGTGATAGTCTATTTCTCCAACCCCTAACATCATATGATCTTTCCTAAGCACTGGGCGGCATCAGAATGATATGAAACCATTGAACATCAACTTGTTTTGCTTGCTTTTGAATGTTACACGAGTGGGTGGAAGCACCTCATTGAGTATAATGGAGTATTAGCTGTTTTTCCCTTACATTTTAGTCATTTAGCAGACGCTCTTAGCTTACGATGTAGAAGTCCCATATTTTTTTTAACCTTTATTTAACTAGGCAAGTCAGTTAAGAACAATTTCTTATTTTCAATGACGGCCTAGGAACAGTGAGTTAACTGCCTGTTCAGGGGCAGAACGACAGATTTGTACCTTGTCAGCTCAGGGATTTGAACTTGCAAACATTTAGTTTACTAGTCCAACTCTCTAACCACTAGGCTACCCTGTTTGTGTGTGTGCTTCCATTTCTGTGTGCATGTGTGTGTGTGTGTGTGTGTGTGTGTGTGTGTGTGTGTGTGTGTGTGTGAGTATTGAGAAGAATACCTTAAAATCGTGTGTAGCCTAGAGACTTTGTGCCACCTACCTCTTGAGGGCACTGAAGCTGACAATGCGCTCCAGCTGGGACTCTGTGTGGACGTCCCTCTTCCTGAGTGAGTGCTGCTGGAGGCCGGACACGGGCAGCACCTCAAAGTCAGACAGCAATGAGCTCAGAGCCTCTGGAATAAGGGAAGAGTCATATGAGGAGAGTGAGAGGGCCAGTCCTATGTAGCTCAGTTGGTAGAGCGTGGCGCTTGCAACGGTAGGATAGTAGGTTCAATTTCCGGGACCACTTTTACATAAAACTTATGCATGCATGACTGTATGTCGCTTTGCATAAAAGCATCTGCTAAATGGCATGTTATCTCTATATCAGTACCAGAAAAAAGTTTGGACACACCTACTCATTCAAGGTTTTTTTTTTATTTTTACTATTTTCAACATTGTAGAATGATCGTGAATACATCAAAACTATGAAATAACATATATGGAATCATATATTAATCAAAAAACTTGTTAAACAAATAAAAATATATTATATTTGAGATTATTCAAAAGTTGCCACCCTTTGTGTAACCGATGTGAAATGGCTAGCTTGTTAGCGGGGTGACGGCTAATAGCATTTCAATCGGTGACGTCACTCGCTCTGAGACCTTGAAGTAGTTGTTCCCTTTGCTCTGCGCGATAGGTAACGATGCTTCGAGTGTGGTTGTTGTCGATGTGTGCAGAGGGTCCCTGGTTTGAGCCCAGGTAGGGGTGAGGAGAGGGACAGAAGCTATACAGTTACATTTGCACACTCTTTGCAGTCTCTCAACCAGCTTCATAAGGTAGTCACCTGAAATGCGTTTCAATTAACAGTTGTGCCTTGTTAAAAGTTCCTTTGTGGGACTATCATTTGTTTTTCAACAGGACAATGACCCAACACACCTCCAGGCTGTGTAAGAACTATTTGACCAAGGAGGAGAGTGATGGAGTGTTGCATCAGATGACCTGACCTCCACAATCACCCGACCTCAACCCAATTTAGATAGTTTGGGATTGGTTGGACCGCAGAGTGAAGGAAAAGCAGCCAACAATTGCTCAGCATATTTGGAAACTCTGTCAAGACTGTTGGAAAAGTATTCCAGGTGAAGCTGGTTGAGAGAATGCCAAGTGTGCAAAGCTGTCATCAAGGCAAATGGTGGCTACTTTGAAAAATCTCAAATATATTTTGATTTATTTAACACTTTTTTGGTTACTCATTGATTCCATGTGTGTTATTTCATAGTTTTGATCTTTGGACACACCTACTCATTCAAGGGTTTTTGTTAATTTGTACTATTTCTACATTGTCATCATTATTATTGTACAAACTATGAAATAACATATATGGAATCATGTAGTAACCAAAAAAAAAAAAAAAGTGTTGAATAAATCAAAATATATTTTATATTTGACATTCTTCAAAGTAGCCACCCTTTACTTTGATGACAGCTTTGCACACACTTGGCATTCTCTCAAACAGCTTCACCTGGAATGCTTTTCCAATAGTCTTGAAGGAGTTCCCACATATGCTGAGCACTTGTTGGCTGCTTTTCCAACCTGACAGGTTGCATCACTGACTGGTATGGCAACTGCTCGGCCTACGTCCGCAAGGCACCACAGAGGGTAGTGAGTACGGCCCAGTACATCACCGGGGCCAAGCTTCCTGCCGCCCAGGACCTCTACACCAGGTGGTGTTAGGGGAAGGCCCTAAAAATTGTCAAAGACTCCAGCCACCCTAGTCATGTTCTCTCTGCTACAGCACGGCAAGCGGTACCGGAGTGCCAAGTCTAGGTTCAAGAGGCTTCTGAACAGATTCTACCCCCAAGCCATAAGACTCCTGAACACCTAATCAAATTGCTACCCAGACAATTTACAATCTCCCCTCCCCTCCTCTTTTACCCTGCTGCTACTACTCTCTGTTATTATCTATGCATAGTCACTTTAATAACTCTACCTACATGTACATATTACCACAATTACCTCGACTAACATATTGCAGCAATACGACCATGAAGGCCTGATTCACGCAGTCTCCTCTGAACAATTGATGTTGAGCTGTGCCTGTTACTTGAACTGATTTGAAGAACTGATTTGTTCTGCAATTCTATTTGGGCAGTAAACTCTAATGAACTTGTCCTCTGCAGCAGAGGTAACTCTGGGTCTTCCTTTCCTGCGGTGATCCTCATGAGAGCCAATTTAATTGTAGTGCTTGATGGTTTTTACGACTGCACTTGAAGAAACTTTCAAAGTTCTTGAACTTTTCCAGATTGACTGAAAATTCATGTCTTAAATTAATGATGGACTGTCATTTCTCTTTGCTTATTTGAGCTGTTCTTGCCATAATATGGACTTGATCTTTTACCAAATAGGGCTATCTTCTGTATACCACCCCTACTTGTCACAACACAACTGATTGGCTCAAATGCATTAAGGAAAGAACTTCCACAAATTAACTTTTAACAAGGCACACCTGTTAATTGAAAGGCATTCCAGGTGGCTACCTCATGAAGCTGGTTAAGACAATGCCAAAAGTTTCCAATCCTGTCATCAAGACAATGGATGGCTACTTGAACAATCTCAAAAATAAAATATATTTTCATTTGTTTAACACTAATTTGGTAACTACATGATTCCATATGTGTCATTTCATAGTTTTGATGTCTTCACTATTATTCTACAATGTAGAAAATAGTCAAAATAAAGAAAAACCCTGGAATGAGTAGGTGTTTCCAAACTTTTGACTGGTACTGAACACACACACACACACACACACACACACATGGCTCAACTCCCTCAATGTAACTCCAATAAAGTGAAAATGGTAACATTCAATATCATCGGTACAGTGGTCACCAACCCTTGTCCCAATGAGCTTCAAATGTGCAGGCTTTGGTTCTAACCCAGTAGTAACACACCTGATTCATGTATTAATCATGGTCTTCCTGATTAGCTGAATCAGATGTGTTAGTGCTGGAACAAAACCCTGGTTTATTTTTAGTGATCTCTGCAGTAGCCTATACTCTACTCGCTCTGTGGCAAATAATATTGGATTGATGCAGCACTGAGTAACAGTTAGTAGTCTAAAATACATTTTTACCATGAATCTTTCAGAGGATTCAGCCAAAATGGAACAGCCAAAATGGAAGTTTCTCACTTCCTCTTGAAAGCTGTCATGTAGCTAGTTCCTTCCTGTCTAAAGGGCTCTACACAGTCTATGAAACAGATCCAACAGAGCATAGTTCTACATACTTTTGCGAGGCTGAATTTTGTGTAGACTGAAATCCCTGTGGAGAGCCTTTAATGACACACAGCCTACAAATATATTGTCAACACTGTCTTTGTGGGGTTAGTCAGAGCATTACACCTTCCTAATTAAAACAAATTAAGCATGGTTTAAATTTTAACTAGGTACTTAATTGACATCCTCAGCCTGTGACAATTTCAAGCTATGGGCCTATATGGGCGGCAGGTAGCCTAGTGGTTAGAGCTTTGGGCCAGTAACTGAAAGGTTGCTTGATCGAATCCAAGGTAGACAAGGTAAAAATATGTAATTCTGTCCCTGAACAAGGAAGTTAACCCACTGTTCCTAGGCCGTCATTGTAAATTAGAATTTGTTCTTAACTGACTTACCTAGTTAAATAGACAAATACCAATCTTAATTTAACAAATTATTTCAGGGGTGGCCAACACCGGAAAGCTATGCGTACACGTTTGTTGTTTCAGCACATCACTACAGGTTATGTAAAACATTGAATTGCGATCTTGCTAGATAAGATTGGGAACACATGTATTATTCAATCCATGAGGTTGCGCAGGTATTTGTTCCTGCCAGTGCCATACATCTGTAGCTAGTTAACTAACAAAATATTTCAGTTGAATCACAAGATGTGATGAGACTAGAATTGAAGATCACTGCTCTGGCACCACTGGAAAAGGAATAGCCACCCTGTCTTGATTAATTTGAAAGCACACAGTTGATGCACGTCAGTCACTACGATGCTGAATACCAGACATTCCATCTAGCTAGATAGCGAATAAGATTTTCTTCGGGACTTGCTAACAACATTAGCTGTCTAGTTAACTAACAAACGAGTTATCTAGCGAACACTATCGTCAAACTTTAGCAATTGAAGATGTAGCTAACTAACAGCCTAATTTGCATACATTTGACTGACAGCTTGCTCATCTAGAACATGTCTGCTAGCCACTAGCTAGGTTAACGTTACTCACCGAACTCTGTGTCATTTTCCCGTGTTTCTTCCTCAGTGGCCCTTGATTTAATCGCACAATTGACCCAACAAGGAGCCAAAAAGGTCACAAGTACCAGATACTTCATCATGACGTTAAAAGCGCTTACTCCACCTGTGTCATTATTGCAAGTTGTTGAATAATGTCAACACAGGAACCGTTAACCAGGCTAGGCAGAGCAGGTGTAGCACCGAGGTAAAATTAGTTTTATGTTGGATATTCTGGTTCTCTCGTCAATGACTGTTGTACCAATCATCCCATCACTGGTGTAGTTGAAGATATTGGCAGATATAGGCCATATACCCCCTTACTATTCCTGTTAGCATTTGCGTGTACTCACTTCTTAATCCTCACTGATAGTACCAAAGTCCTGTAGTTGAGGTATTCTCCGTTTCAATTAATAAGGCTGATTGAACAGATCAGAACGTTTAGCTTAAATGTTGATAAACTATTATTTCTTCGCATTTTAGGCGCAGCAATATACAGACGGTGTGCTTTTGCAAGAATGTTCCAAAATGCAATTTGTGGGAAAATGCTGTTCTAAAATGTGCACCGGGTGTCATGGATAGAGATGGAAATATCCGTTAGAAATTTTGAAAGAGGGCGGATTTAAATATGCAACTACTATCATGGGTTGCTAAAATGACTATGATAATGCCTTTGGCTGCTAGACAATGAAAGAAAAATCAATAGAATAGGAGAAAGCCTATGAGTCTTTCTACAAATAATTTCCTCCATGTTTCTATGGTGGGGTTTTGTCTATAGGCTACTTTCAAGTAAGGTAAGACATGCCTCATATGAAGTAAAATGTTCAGGTTTCAAACAAATAAGGAATATAAAAATATAGCAATGCCAATGATAGACCCAACCATTTTCTGGTAGATGGAAAGGCTTTCCCAAAAACCTTCTCTATTAAATGTTAACTACCGTAGCTACAAAGTAGCCTACGCCAATCTGTCAGTGACAGTGATTATTTGCATCAATCCGGTAGCCTAGCCATTTATTTTGCAAACTCCATCTCATGTGCTACAGAAACACTGCTAACCAAACAACAGTGCTAGATGCCTACACACTTCAATTAACTACACAAAAAAAAAGATTTTTCCAGATATCAAAAGTGGTCTCCTGTGGTCTCCTCTTGTGTCTGAGCCTTTGAATTGCGACTCTACTTTGTCTCTATACTGACACTTAGCTTGATTGATTGCCTTGCGGAGGGAATAGCTACACTGTTTGCAGTTGGTCATGTTTCCGGTCACCTTGCCCTGGTTAAAAGCAGTGGTTCGTGCGAAACTGAAACTTTCAGTTTGCTGCCATCAATCCACGGTTTCTGGTTTGGGAATGTTTTAATAGTTGCTATGGGTACGACATCGCTGATGCACTTGCTAATAAACCCGCTCACCGAATCAGCGTATTCATCAATGTTGTTGCTTGACGCAATGTGGAACATATCCCAATTATCACATGATCGAAGCAATCTTGAAGTGTGGAATCAAATTGGTCGGACCAGCGTTGAACAGACCTGAGCGCGGGAGTTTCCTGTTTTAGTCTCTGTCTATAGGCAGGGAGCAACAAAATGGAGTCGTGGTCAACATGGATATTATGCTAATTGCCTCAGGTGACAATCATGCTCAAGTCAGAGGCCATATTGTGTAAATGAATAGTTGTCACTTAAATCAATGGTGAATAATTAGTTAAAAGTTATGTCCCTTGTGAAGATAATACCCAAGGTCAGGTTATAACCTCAGTCACAAGATCCAGGGCCTTTTGTTCTAAAGCAAACAGATCACGAAAATTTCGAATCCCACCGTACCTTCTCCACTATGCAATCTGGTTTCAGAGCTGGTCATGGGTGCACCTCTGCCACGCTCAAGGCCCTAAACGATATCATAACCGCCATTGATAAAAGACAGTACTGTGCAGCCGTCTTCATCGACCTGGCCAAGGCTTTCGGCTCTGTCAATCACCACATTCTTATCGGCAGACTCAATAGCCTTTGCTTCTCATGACTGCCTCGCGTGGTTCACCAACTACTTCTCAGACAGAGTTCAGTGTGTCAAATTGGAGGGCCTGTTGTCCGGACCTCTGGCATTCTCTATGGGGGTGCCACAGGGTTCAATTCTCAGGCCAACTTTTTTCTCTGTATGTATGTATGTATGTGTATATATATATATCTCAATGATGTCGCTCTTGCTGCTGATGACTCTCTGATCCTCCTCTACACAGACGACACCATTCTGTATACATCTGGCCCTTCTTTGGACACTGTGCTAACAAACCTCCAAACAAGCTTCAACGCCATACAACACTCCTTCTGTGGCCTCCAACTGCTTTTAAACGCTAATAAAACAAAGTGCATGGTCTTCAACTGATTGCTGCCCGCACCCTTCTGCCCGACTAGCATCACTACTCTGGACGGTGCTGACCTAGAACAAATACCTAGGTGTCTGGTTAGACTGTAAACTCCTTCTAGACTCACATTAAGCATCTCCAATCCAAAATTAAATCTAGAATCGGCTTCCTATTTTGCAACAACGCCTCCTTCACTCATGCTGCCAAACATACCCTCGTAAAACTGACTATCCTACCGATCCTTGACTTCGGCGATGTAATTTACAAATTAGCCCCCAACACTCTACTCAGCAAACTGGATGTGGTCTATCACAGTGCCATCCGTTTTGTCACCAAAGCCCCATATACTACCCACCACTGCGACCTGTATGCTCTCGTTGGCTGGCCCTCACTACATATCCGTCGCCAAACCCACTGGCTCCAAGTCTATGCTAGGTAAAGCCTCACCTTATCTCAGCTCACTGGTCACCATAGCAACACCCACCCGTAGCACGCGCTCCAGCAGGTATATTGCACTGGTCATCCCCAAAGCTAACACTTTCTTTGGCCTCCTTTCCTTCCAGTTCTCTGCTGCCAATGACTGGAACGAATTGCAACCATCTCTGAAGTTTGGAATCTGTACCCTTCCTCTACACATAGCCAATGGAGTGTAGTGCAACTGGGGAACACACGCATTCAAGCACACACACACAGCACAAGGATTCCCCCACTTTATCATGTACATTGATTGTATAAAACATTAGGAACACCTGCTGTTTCCTTGTCATAGACTGACCAGGTGAATTCAGGTGAAAGATATGATCCCTTATTGATGCCACTTGTTAAATTCACTTCAATCAGTGTAGTTGAAGGGGAGGAGACAAGTAAATTAGGGTTTTTAAGACTTGAGACAATTGACACATGGATTGTGTATGTCTGCCATTCAGAGGGTGAATAACAAAAGATTTAAGTGCCTTTGAACGGGGTATGGTAGTAGGTGCCAGGCGCACCGGTTTGAGTGCGTCAAGAAATGCAACGCTGCTGGGTTTTTTACACTCAACAGTTTCCTGTGTGTCAAGAATGGTCGCCAAAAGACATCCAGCCATCTTGACACAACTGTGGGAAGCATTGGAGTGAACATGGGCCAGCATCTCTGTGGAATGCTTTCGACACCTTGTAGAGTCCATGCCCCAACGAATTGAGGCTGTTCTGAGGGCAAAAGGGGGTGCCACTCAATATTAGAAAGGTGATCCTAAAGTTTTGTACACTCTGTGTATGTGAGCTCTAGAATTCTTCAGTACCAGACCATTATGCATATTATAGAGCCACAACACAGGGCAGCATGCTCTTCGATGCATGGGCAGAAAGCCAGGTGTGTGAAGGCTCTTGGTTTTACTGTGCAGTCAATGTTTTTGAATGCCTTTGAATGCCTCCTATGAGACAGTGATCGTTGTAAAATCATCCATGTGATTGTTCTATGAGGCTGGTTCACTGTAAGTATTTCATTCTTCTAAAGAGAACTGAAAACATTCACATTTAATCTAAAGTTAAAATCCCCTGAAACATATTGTGGACAAATACATTCCATTTGGTGGGGTCAGTAATTCCCTTTGATGAGGCTACAACCAGGAGCACAAGGCATTGTAATAAAAGGCCGTTTTACTGATTGTGTTCATGAGCCATCCTCCCCCTCTCTCTCACTTTATTTCTCTCTCTCTCACACACACTTTCCCTCACTCTCTGGTTCTAAATGCTGATTTGCAGATGGACCTAATCACTGCATGTGGTGTAACGCTAGAGTGAATGGGTCAGTCCATTAATCACCCTCCTCCTCCCACCTGCTCTTTAACACTTTAAAGTGGCACTCCAGTCTCCTTTTCACCTCTTTTAACACTGGATTTACTTAAAAGGTACATCTCAATAGGTGGTCTAGGTAAGTCATGACATCACAAGTGGAGGGGTGGGCCTTTCCTCTTTTGTTCTCTATTGCTCCTCAGCAAGGGGGAGGCCGATGACATCACGACTTCCCCTCAGACGAACTCTTTGAATGCCCTACTCCTTGAACTTTGTAGTTGTGTCTAAAAAACACAACTTTACCCTTTGGTATGTGTAGTTTACTGTATTTATACGTAGGATATCACTTTCCAACAGTAAAGTTAAAAAAGTGCTGGAGGATGTCTTAAGTCTGAAAAATACAATTTTAGAACATAAACAAAGATGAAGATTGAAACAAAAAAAATCTGGATTTTTCTCCATCATTCAGAATATATAATTTATAATTTATATAATTTTCCTAGTCATGGCCCGCTTTGTGTGAGGGCTATTGAAGATTGAAAGCCGTGGAATTTTCTCCACCATCCCGATTCAGAATATATCATATTCATAGGCATGGCTTGCTTGGTTGGTTCAATAGCTAATGACGAGAGAAGCCGAACATCCAGTATAAAACTCATTTTACCTAGGTCAAGCAAGTTTGCTTAGCGGTCCTTGTTCGCGCTAGACTTTTTAACCAAAATTATTCCGATTGCGACTTAAGTTATATTCGCAAGCCTTAGATATATAGCTCAAACTTTGAAATGCCTAATAATATATTGTAGATTAACACATTTGAAGTTACACTCAGTCATTTAATTAGCAATGGCTGCTTTCTGCACCCGGAAGTTTTAAAAAAACGTAAAAGGAAAAAAAGCAACATCTGAGAAAAATATATAAAAAAATATTTTTTTGTACAAATATTTAATATTGAACAAAATTATACTGGTAGACATTTAGGACAGGGAATAACTGCATACCATACTCATTCATTTAAATGCGGTAGGTCTATAGCCTGCAGATATTCTCCTTTCCACTAGTGGAATGGGTGTCTTAACTCTTCTCAAAATTAATCAATCACGTGATATTTGCCCCCCCACAATATTGTAGTGTTTTCCTACATGAACGCTGGTCCTGGGTTATATATCTAGCCGTGTCAGCAAATCGTTTTCTATACAATTTGATAAAGGGTTGAAAGCAGCACACATTAAAAAGAAACAGCACAAGCCTAAATTCCCTTTAAGAAAGATCCTATCTCGAGATGGGTTTATAAAATTTCATTTTTATTCATGTTACATAGCTGAAACATAGGGCATTAACATTTCCACGAGGCTTTTGGGAACTACAATCGATGATTAGCAAAAACATAGTGGTCCAAATCTCTAATGACAAATCACTGGACTAACCAAACACCCTTGTTAATTAACACGTGCACAAACCTGCATTGAAAAGTACTAAATTGGACATTTGGACATGGTGTGTATAGCGCATTGGTTCCCATTCCAGTGTACTATTCAATTACATGCATGTAGGAGTATTTATTTTTGTTTTGGTCTTCAGAAAGCCCCCCACTTCTCTTCAACCAGACATGCTTTATTGTGAATGTTGTAACCAGGGGGGAGCGAGGAAAAACATTTTCAGAACCAATGGAAATCACCTGGCTGTGATACTTGGTGCCAGCTCATTGACTGGCCCTCGCTGCAACAAGGAACAATTACACTTGTTCACATTGGATGTCAGCAGCTGTAACCATACAGGATAACCGTGTGGAGGACGTCACAGCAGCTGTAACCATACAGGATAACCGCGTGGAGGACGTCACAGCAGCTGTAACCATACAGGATAACCGCGTGGAGGACGTCAGCAGCTGTAACCATACAGGATAACCGCGTGGAGGACGTCACAGCAGCTGTAACCATACAAGATAACCGCGTGGAGGACGTCACAGCAGCTGTAACCATACAGGATAACCGTGTGGAGGACGTCACAGCAGCTGTAACCATACAAGTTAACCGTGTGGAGGACGTCACAGCAGCTGTAACCATACAGGATAACCGTGTAGAGGACGTCACAGCAGCTGTAACCATACAGGATAACCGTGTGGAGGACGTCACAGCAGCTGTAACCATACAGGATAACCGTGTGGAGGACGTCACAGCAGCTGTAACCATACAGGATAACCGTGTGGAGGACGTCACAGCAGCTGTAACCATACAGGATAACCGTGTGGAGGACGTCACAGCAGCTGTAACCATACAAGATAACCGTGTAGAGGACGTCACAGCAGCTGTAACCATACAAGATAACCGTGTGGAGGACGTCACAGCAGCTGTAACCATATAAGCTAACCGTGTAGAGGACGTCACAGCAGCTGTACCCATACAGGATAACCGTGTGGAGGACGTCACAGCAGCTGTAACCATACAGGATAACCGTGTAGAGGACGTCACAGCAGCTGTAACCATACAAGATAACCGTGTAGAGGACGTCAGCAGCTGTAACCATACAAGATAACCGTGTAGAGGACGTCACAGCAGCTGTAACCATACAAGATGACCGTGTAGAGGACGTCACAGCAGCAGTAACCATACAAGATAACCGTGTGGAGGACGTCAGCAGCAGTAACCATACAAGATAACCGTGTAGAGGACGTCAGCAGCTGTAACCATACAAGATAACCGTGTAGAGGACGTCACAGCAGCTGTAACCATACAAGATGACCGTGTAGAGGACGTCACAGCAGCTGTAACCATACAAGATAACCGTGGAGGACGTCACAGCAGCTGTAACCATACAGGATAACCGTGTGGAGGACGTCAGCAGCTGTAACCATACAGGATAACCGTGTGGAGGATGTCACAGCAGCTGTAACCATACAGGATAACCGTGTGGAAGACGTCAGCAGCTGTAACCATACAGGATAACCGTGTGGAGGATGTCGGCAGCGGTAACCATACAAGATAACCGTGTGGAGGATGTCAGCAGCTGTAACCATACAGGATAACCATGTGGAGAAATAGAGAACAAGCCTATGGAGGGTGAGGGAACAATTCATTGAATTTGCTTAACAAACACCCCTGTTCTAACATCTGAACTCCCCTTGTGTTTTGATGGGACTAAGATTCAGTAGCTCAGCAAAAAGCCCTAGAATGTCTTATTTCTTCCTCTAATTTGGACTAAAACATTGATAAAAAGAAGCTATTAATACTTTTCTAACAGGAGAAACTGCACGTATGGAAGGTCAGGACAAACAAACCATGGAATGGAGGTTTCACCCCCCCCTCAATCAATATTTTTCTTTCTTTTATTTGCACAAAAGCTGCAGCGTGAAAAGTCAAATTATTTTGGAATTTCCACATGCAGCTTTTGTTCAGTAATGGGTTTCATTGCTAAAAGACTTTAAGTGGAGCAATACAGGAATGGAGATGTGTAAAAAGGTTTTTTTTTGAGAGAGAGATGAGTTTCAGTTCTCGTTCTCTCCGGCTTCGCCGGCTTCTCCAGCCTCGCCTTCCTCAGGCGCGTTGTCGGATGTCCATAACTGGAAAGAGACACATTGACGTTAAACACATCTTAGTTTACTTCCTCTACTAACAACTCATTACCCACGCTGACAGTCTTCCTCCAACTATACATTATCATTATTGTACAGTCTTCATATTTAACTAAATTAAACTTGTAACAGTCTAAGCATTGTTTGACTAAAATGAGGAACATGGGGAGAGCAGAGAGGGAAGGGTACTAACTGTCAGGTTGTCTCTGAGCAGCTGCATGATGAGAGTGCTGTCTTTGTAGGACTCCTCGTTCAGTTTGTCCAGCTCTGCAATGGCATCATCAAATGCCTGGAGACACAAAAAGCACACTTATTACACGGCAAGTTTAAAAGAATCGCTGTGCAAAATCCAAGCTACCATCAAGTAAACCCTCTGCTTGTCCAGCACAGATATAAAGTAATGTACTTGAGATCTCCCATTGTAATAACTTTTCCCAGAAGAAACATTATCCGCCCATTCACATACTTGTTAACAATTCAATCAAACACACCACTTAACATTCCCTTTCATTTGTTCTGACATGGAACAAGCAGATAACATCTAACTAAGTCCCCATACTTAAAGCAAACAGGGGAGAGGCGCAGGACTGACCTGTTTGGCCAGTGAGCAGGCTTTCTCTGGAGAGTTGAGGATCTCGTAGAAGAAGACTGAGAAGTTTAGGGCCAGGCCCAGGCGGATGGGATGTGTGGGGTCCATCTCCTTCTTGCTGATGTCAAATGCCTGCTGGTACGCCTCCTGAGAGTGTTCTATGGTAGCTGGGGAAGTAAAAAGATCAGAATGGACTTTATTGGAGGCAATGATACAGTATGGCACCCTATCTGACTTATTTGGATTACAATCAAGTGTAACAATGACAGAAGCCTGATAACCTTGTTAGCTAAATTCACTCTATAGTGATTAAGACACAGGAGAGTGGACTTTGACAGCTAGTGGCTGCTAGGTTGAAGACTACAAATGCAGTATTGGACAATTCTGACTGTGGTACATTCTCAGCAATAAGCAACTCGCAGTTGAGCGGCACATTTATTTCCTTTTTCCTGGACCCATTTGAATTGCACATGCTAATAACAAGCTAATAACAGTCTAAAATAGGGCATAGAGCTCTCTACAGTGGGAGTCTGAGGCCAATAAAGTCAGTAAAACCTGCTTAATGTCATCCTCCCAAAAAAGTATTTTATTCTGTATATTTAAAAATACATATTTTTGTACTGATATCAATCTTGAATATCACTTGGTTACACCTAAAATGTAGGACTATTGCTTGAAAATCGCAGCAAATACTTTTGCTGCATTCAGTTCAATTTCATTGCAATCTCACCTGTTTTGTCATCCCCAGAGGCGACTTCGGCAAGGTATCTATAGTAGTCGCCCTTCATCTTAAGATAGAAGACTTTGCTTTCAGCATTTGTGGAGTTCTCAATTAAATATTTATTCAGCAGTTCCTGTGGGAAGGAAACACAGATGTATAATTTGTTCACACTGCATAAACCTTCCATTTGACAGTCAATGTTTCCTTTAAGTTGTGTTTGTGTATCCCCATTTCAAAATCTTCAAACCTACTGACTGGCTAAAGAAGTTCGCTTATGATTGGCTGAGACAACATCCACCCAAACATGACCATGCGAGTGGAGTTCCCATCATATCCAGAGTTCCTAACCAAAACCCTCCCACACCAGTGGTGGGCAGATAAGTGAAGTCACAGACAACAACTAGCCTCAATCTTTCCATTACAACTGAGATGAAACCAACAAAAACTGGATTAGCAGCAGCATTAGTGACTGTACTGGACCAAGGAGGTGTATCAATAAGGACCACAGGATTCAAAGTTGAATAGAAACAATTGTATAAAGATGTGGTTGAAAAATCCAGGCAGGCAGACACACAGGCACACACACACACACACACATACATACATACATACATATATATATAATGACATCGTGTGATGTCCATACAGCAATGTGCCCACACAAGGGCACGTTATAAGACTGCCGTGGTCACACCGAGTGGAGTGGACAGCCTGGACACCGCTGCATCATTAATCAAGCCTGTTCTGTCCCCACCAAGAGCCTAGCTGTGCATATGGACACGCAGCAATAGGTCAAGTACAAGCAGGGAGGGAGCCAGCATGTTGCACTGCGACAAGTCATTCCAACTTGTCCACAAATAGGCCATCCCTACTGCAGGTTCCAGACCATCTTTTGCCCTAGATTCATCCAGGCTTCTTTCGTACCAACGTCCCTCACTGCTCTGTCTTAGTGGCACAGCGACTCTCGGAAGCAAAACCAACAGCTGAATGCAAGTAGTATCACTTGTAAGCTACATCTTCGATATCACTCACAGGGTCTCCAAAGCACCAATATTTAAACCCAACAGCAGCAGAAACTCCACTATTACTGCAGACCAGTTCCTATGCAACGCACTAAATAGACTGTAGAGGGTACAGGTAAGATAGTAGGTGCCTCACACACGCCATGTGAGATTCAATCCAATGCATGTTTCCTTCTGTAAGGGAAAATTATCAGGTCCTGACATTGAGTTCTGGAACCTTAAATCCCCAGTTAGCTAGCGTGAAGGAGCCTAACCATCCAGTGGCCAACTCATCAGGATCTCGAAGGGCCGGATTGCTGCCTGATTACAGCTTTACTGCTAATCTGTGTCAGTGAGACCAAGGGTTTAAGGTCACCGTAACTGGTTTCAAATACCAGATTAAACAAGTTCACCGCAGATGAGGCTGTCCACCCGGCCCAGCCCCCACCTACTCCAACCACTCCCACCCGGCCTAGCCCCCACCTACTCCAACCACTCCCAACCCCCCCACCTACTCCAACCACTCCCACCCGGCCTAGCCCCCACCTACTCCAACCACTCCCAACCCCCCCCACCTACTCCAACCACTCCCAACCCCCCCCACCTACTCCAACCACTCCCAACCCCCCCCACCTACTCCAACCACTCCCAACCCCCCCCACCTACTCCAACCACTCCCAACCCCCCCCACCTACTCCAACCACTCCCAACCCCCCCCACCTACTCCAACCACTCCCAACCCCCCCCACCTACTCCAACCACTCCCAACCCCCCCCACCTACTCCAACCACTCCCAACCCCCCCACCTACTCCAACCACTCCCAACCCCCCCACCTACTCCAACCACTCCCAACCCCCCCACCTACTCCAACCACTCCCAACCCCCCACCTACTCCAACTACTCCCAACCCCCTACCTACTCCAACCACTCCCAACCCCCCACCTACTCCAACCACTCCCAAACGGCCCAGCCCCCACTTACTCCAACCACTCCCAAACGGCCCAGCCCCCACTTACTCCAACCACTCCCAAACGGCCCAGCCCCCACTTACACCAACTACTCCCAACCGACCTACTTACAGACAGATTAGTCGAGACGACACATGGCACACTCAAAATGTCAAGCATTCCTTCCCATACGTCTCCCTGGCTGCAAATGAGTAGAGGGGAAGCGGCTTGGATTTTCACAATGCGTTCAGTTCACACGGCGCTTCAGTTTCACTCAGACCACAGAGTAGTCTATTACAGGTACCAAACGGAAGGAAACAGGGATGAATTACCTGAACATGTCCAATAAGAAATGCTTGTTCTCGGTTTTCGTTGTAAAACGTTTTGCTACGGTGTGCCTTAATGGATAGGACACAGGCAAGAGCACTGTGCTCCATAAAACCCAGTGCCCCATATCCCCTATGTGGCCATGATATAGGCATAGGCCTACCAAGAGCTGGTGGCGAAATTCTCCAGGGTTTGACAAATTGCAGTATCGCACTCCTCAAACCAATGGATTGCAATTTGCAGCTGTGCTCTTGTGTTGGAGATGAGTGTATCCTGAACATCCGGATAGGCATATTTTTGTGTGATTCTGTCAAGACTACTATGTGAATCTGGCTGGGTTTTCAATTATCTTCACGAAAAATGTGGGCCATCGCCATGACAACCTAAATGGTTTGACTTTGAAAAATGTGTCTTGCCAAGGTTATATCCACATGCGAAGAGACGACCAGCCTGGATGGTTTTGTAATTGGGCCCTGTTCCGTCTTACCTATGGCTGAAACTGGAGCGCTGAAAACAGCCTGCACCATTCTCAGTCAACATTGCTTAAATCAACAATAAGTTAACAGATTCTGACCACGATCGCCTGTAGTCGCTTACAAACTACATTTGCCAACAGATTGAGGTGGTTATTAGGGGCAACTACTCAGCGTGCATGAACTAGTCCTATAAAGTATGACTAGGCCAGGGTTATCATCAGGAAAATGTGGCACCGGACATTTGACCGGCAGCATTTTAAATTGACCTGACCCTTATGGATTGGGTGAGTAACCTAATTAGGGTGTCCACCCACAGTGCTCAGAATGAGAATTTGTACCTTAATCGAAATGTGATTAACAGAACATGCAACTCGAGGTTACAAAGGCACGCGTCCTTCTTACAGAATTTTGATTTGCTCCTTGAAGATGTTACAATAAGTGTCCACATTTACTTTTCCTCAGCCAACATGAGTAAAGAACAGCAACATCACTAGCCTATGTCAATCTATTCCCCATTGTAGAAAAGTACCTATTCTATTGGTCAGCTTGTCGTTCTGTGCAAGAAAGAAACAGCCTATTCCAAACAGACTCTAGGACAATAGATCCCAAATTCATACAACCAGTACATCAAAATAACTTTAAAAAAACAATACTATTTACCAAAACAGTTTATATTTTTCGTAGCTGTCCATTTACCACCACAAACCAATGCTGGCACTAAGACTGCACTCAATGAGCGGTGGTAGGAATGATCACCAATGATGAGAGCCTATAGGGAGGTCGTCAGAGACCTGGCAGTGTGGTGCCAGGACAACCTCCTCTTCCTCAACATTAGCAAGACAAAAGAGCTGGAAACGGAGGGCCGAGCATGCCTCCATTTACGTCGATGTGGCTGTAGTGGACCGGGTCGAAACCAAGTTCCTCTGTGTCCACATCACTAAGGATCTATCATGGTCTAAACACACCACCAGTCGTGAAGAGTGCACAACAACGTCTCTTCCCCTCAGGAGGCTGAAAAGATTTGGCATGGGCCCTCAGATCCTCAAAAAGTGAATACAGCTGCACCCCTTGTATATAAGGGGTGATATCAAGTTATCGTTACTGTGTATCTATTATTACATGTTTGACTTTTCTATTATTGAACTATTTTCTTTCTCTCTGTATTGATGGGAAATTAGCATTTCACCGTTTGTCCACACGTTGTTTTACGAAGCATGTGACAAATAAAATGTTATTTGGATTTAAGTTCATTTGCCTCGTAATATGAAGTAAAAAGTTAAGGTTTCACACAATTAAGTACATGTTTTCAAAATGCATACTGCCTCCAGCTTACAATGCAAAGTGGTGTGTGAAACACTGAAGCCTGCATACCGTTGCCTAAGCATTTGAATGCCGAATGGGAAGCGCACTTCAATTACCAGTTGAGAAATAGTATTTCTTAAATCGTGGCCTTAACTGTTGTTAAACCCAAGATTGCATTTAGAATTATTTGCGCAATGATTGGGCATATAAAAGCACGTTTCACTCTAGCAGCAACAGGAGTTGTGGCAGCAGCACTCGCTTGTCTGACAGGTTTTACACTCAAACTAGGCTCTGTATCTGTCTACTGTGAGCACGTGTGGTAAATAATCATAATGACTAACGAAAATATGCACATTTTAATTTCACTAATTATGCAAAGTAACCTATAGACCGATAAGCATGACCGGTCTAATGAGTTTCCATCGATGTATAGGCTGAAAAGTATTATTTTGCAATGGGATTTATTTATTCTACTGCCCGATACCCAGTTTATTTATTGGCTTTTCATTTATTCATTTTTGTCCAAAAGCCAGCGGCTAACGGAAAGCCTGGTTAGGGTTGGACGATATGGTTTAAAAATCATATCACTATTATTTCTAATTTATGGGCAATTCAAATATATAAATATACACATACATACAGTGGGGCAAAAAAGTATTTAGTCAGCCACCAATTGTGCAAGTTCTCCCACTTAAAAAGATGAGGCCTGTAATTTATCATAGGTACACTTCAACTATGACAGACAAAATTAGAAGAAAAAAAATCCAGAAGATCACATTGTAGGATTTTTTATGAATTTGCAAATTATGGTGGAAAATAAGTATTTGGTCAATAAACAAATTTCTCAATACTTTGTCATTGCCAACAAAGGGTATATAACAGAGGTCAAACGTTTTCTGTAAGTTTTCACACACTGTTGCTGGTATTTTGGCCCATTCCTCCATGCAGATCTCCTCTAGAGCAGTGATGTTTTGGGGCTGTTGCTGGGCAACATGGACTTCCAACTCCCTCCAAAGATTTTCTATGGAGTTGAGATCTGGAGACTGGCTAGGCCACTCCAGGAACTTCAAATGCTTCTTACGAAGCCACTCCATTGCACGGGCGGTGTGTTTGGGATCATTGTCATGCTGAAAGACCCAGCCACGTTTCATCTTCAATGCCCGTGCTGATGGAAGGTTTTCACTCAAAATCTCACGATACATGGCCCCATTCATTCTTTCCTTTACACGGATCAGTCGTCCTGGTCCCTTTGCAGAAAAACAGCCCCAAAGCATGACGTTTCCACCCCAATGCTTCACAGTAGGTATGGTGTTCTTTGGATGCAACTCAGCATTCTTTGTCCTCCAAACACGACGAGTTGAGTTTTTACCAAAAAGTTATATTTTGGTTTCATCTGACATTCTCCCAATCTTCTTCTGGATCATCCAAATGCTCTCTAGCAAACTTCAGACGGGCCTGGACATGTACTGGCTTAAGCAGGGGGACACCTCTGGCACTGCAGGATTTGAATCCCTGGCGGCGTAGTGTGTTACTGATGGTAGGCTTTGTTACTTTGGTCTCAGCTCTCTGCAGGTCATTCACTAGGTGTCCCCGTGTGGTTCTGGGATTTTTGCTCACCGTTCTTGTGATCATTTTGACCCCACGGGGTGAGATCTTGCGTGGAGCCCCAGATCGAGGGAGATTATCAGTGGTCTTGTATGTCTTCCATTTCCTAATAATTGCTCCCACAGTTGATTTCTTCAAACCAAGCTGCCTACCTATTGCAGATTCAGTCTTCCCAGCCTGGTGCAGGTCTACAATTTTGTTTCTGGTGTCCTTTGATAGCTCTTTGGTCTTGGCAATAGTGGAGTTTGGAGTGTGACTGTTTGAGGTTGTGGACAGGTGTCTTTTATACTGATAACAAGTTCAAACAGGTGCCATTAATACAGGTAACGAGTGGAGGACAGAGGAGCATCTTAAAGAAGTTACAGGTCTGTGAGAGCCAGAAATCTTGCTTGTTTGTAGGTGACCAAATACTTATTTTCCACCATAATTTGCAAATAAAAACTCATTTTGTCTGTCTTAGTTGAAGTGTATCTATGATGAACATTACAGACCTCTCATCTTTTTAAGTGGGAGAACTTGCACAATTGGTGGCTGACTACTTTTTTGCCCCACTGTATACAGTACCAGTCAAAAGTTGGGACATACCTACTCATTCAAGGGTTTTGATTTTTACCATTTTCTACATTGTACAATAGTGAAGACATCAAAACTATGAAATAACACACATGGAATCATGTAGTAACCAAAAATGTGCTACACAAATGAACATTTTATATTTCACATTCTTCAAAAGTAGCCACCCTTTGCCTTGACAGCTTTCACACCTTTGGCATTCACTCAACCAGCTTAATCTGGAACGCTTTTCCAACAGTCTTGAAGGAGTTCCCACATATGCTGAGCACCTGTTGGCTGCTTTTCCCACTCTGCGGCATGTATTCATGCATGTATACACTTTAAAAAAATAAAAAATAATGTTCTCTAAATAAGTTGTACAATTAAAAAGGTCAAATACACTGCAATTCAAACTGTCAGAAATAATCAAATGAATTCAGCGCTCGTGAAATTATACCAAAGCTAAATATAAAAGTCTCCCACAACCATAAGACCCACTTAAGGTAATTATTTTTACAAAATAATTTTATGTGCTTTTTCTGCAATAATCACTGTCTTGGCTTTCTAGTTGGTCTATGAAAATGCCCTTGTTACAAATTTAACCAGAACTATGCATAATGCACATTCACTAATGACAAACTTATTTAAACAGGCATTATAGAAAATGAAAACAGATCTCAAACCATTTCTCAAGCACAAGCCCACATGCTAGTGAGTATCCAGCGAATCTGGACAGGAATCTTTATATAGTTCAAGTTGAGCAAACATGGATCTATTAGCCAGCTAACAAGGAAGAAAAGTTTAAATGTTATGAACACACCCTTTTGTCCGTCTCCAACAGTTTGAACAGCATGCTAGCCTGTCCACATGTTGAAATCAAGTGGCCTACCTTATTTCTCAGA
This sequence comes from Oncorhynchus mykiss, assembly GCF_013265735.2. NCBI lineage: Eukaryota > Metazoa > Chordata > Actinopteri > Salmoniformes > Salmonidae > Oncorhynchus > Oncorhynchus mykiss. The sequence goes on along the minus strand of NC_048583.1, from coordinate 53,051,053 downwards.
ATGAGAAAGAGTTGCAAATTCCTTCTATAAGTTGTATTTTATGCTTATTGTACATTTATAAAATCTCACACTAGACAACTAGTATAACGCCGCGTGACAAACTGAGCATTTATTTTCCAGAATCAATGTTCATTGACACTCTTGTTTTCGTAGTGTCTGCTCTGCTCTCAATGTGAGCAGTTGAGACATAAAAAGGGTATTGTTAGAAAAGGTAACTTCTCTATTAGAGATAATAATAGATAGTAAAATGTCTCTGATTCTGTTGGCCCAAACCTCAAATGCAAATAGTGAGTTTGAAACTGCTTGTCAGAGAGGAAGTGATCTCTCATCTTTGTTGTGTGAGTGGCAGGGGCCTGGTGTGTATGTAAACAGAGAGGAAGAGGTGAAGCCCAATGCATTTCTATTGACTTATTTTGGACCTAAGCTTGTCGCCTGCCTTCCCACCTTTGGGACAAAAACTTCAATTTCTAGGGGCGGAGACATGTGCATCTCGTCATTATACACAGATCTCAATTATAAATGGGAAGGTGCACAGAGCACAGAAGGAGCGAAGGAGATGAGACCAAAATAACAACATGAGAACAAGTAGACAAACAATTTGTTTTTTTTATAGAATAACATATTTCTGCAATCTAGGCATTTGGAATATTGCACAAAATCTCATTTGAATTAATTTGATATATCACCCAGCCATAACCCTGGTCTTGACCAACACAGTGCAAGCAGACAGAGTGGGTAAGGCCACAGCAGAGGGCAGCACAGTGTCTGCATGGCTGTGGGCAGCAGAGGAGAGACGGTCCACCACGTCCCTGTCCAGTCTGGCATGATGTCACCTTAGTGGAAAGTGAGTATCACATTATCCAGTCGTCTAGGCCACCAGGCTCACTTCAGCCCAGTGCAGACCAAGCCTGTCAGCTGAAAGTAGACATAGGAATCCCATCCCATAGTGGTTACTTGCATCAGTAGCCAGCCGCTGAGCAGAGGAAACGAGTTGGGGCAAGAGGCGTGAAACACCTTTCTAGGCCGACTCCACCACACCCTCAGTCAACACCGGCAAGCGGCTGAGTCAACCTAGAAGGGTGTGTTTCTCACACACACACACACACACACACACGACAGTGGCGTGTGAAAATAAGTGGGGTAGCTGTAAGGTGTGGTCTGAAAGCGTGACCATCTGTACAGTTTACAACATGACTCATACAGGAAAGGAGAGGGCAGTAATTCAACCTGAAGTACACCAACCATATCCTACAGTTAACTGCTTATCAGTTATGCCTAGCTACATATGTAGGATTATCCATTGTTTGCTTGCTCCCATGTATAGAGAACCACTATGCATATATGCCACCCAATCTCTGTTGGTGTCCACTCAGATTAGTCAAAGTAAACGACTTCAACCCAATTAGAATGGCAGCGGCAATGGAATGCGGTTTCATAGTTTTGAATATCTCCCTGGCTAGACATTCTAACAGAGAATGGATCCTTCGTCACTCTGCTGCCTTCATATAAAAAATTAAATTAAAAAAATAAGTATAGACGTATGACCTTTCATTGTCGTAGCCATAACCGCTAATATGTATAGATAACTGCTGGATTGTGCTCCAGTGTGCTTACAAATGCAGCCCACCTCACCAAACCCCCCACATCCCAGACCTTGTGTCTAAAGTCAGAGGCTCAGGGAAATGCTCAACCTCCCAGCTAATCCGGCAGAGATCCTCACTTAATCCACCATCAAGACCAAATAGGAAAAAAAAACAGACAGAGCTATTCACTTGTAAAGCCTTGGATTTAGCTGAAAACAATTGTCCCAAAGGAAACAATAACAGATGTAGAAAGTTGTTAGAAAGTTCAAGTCAATAAAAGTCAAATAATTTTACTAAAAACGAATAAAAAAAAATATATTTTCCTGCATGTTTCATGTTTAATAAATCACCGAGCGCCATAGCAATTTGGAGCATCAAATGGGTAGCTAGTTAGGTTAGTGGGGTTGAGAGACGTAGCCTATTGAGCAAACTGGCTATGAACTTCTTCACTTGGCTAGCTTCATTACAACTCATGTGTCAAATGAGACTGATTATGAAAACAGGAGGACACACTCCTCGTTTCAGGCCTGTAACAGCATGGCTCTCGAACAGCCACCACTGGTGCTCTGCCAGAGCCTACCTCTCAGATTCTGACACACCTTGCTTTGCAGACACACTGGATTGTGACCTTTGTCAGTATGCGCCGTCACGTGGTTAAATCCCATTGTTCATTGTGACAGAATCCCAACAGGAAGGAACCGGGTAAGGGGGTGAAAATACAATACTTCCTTCTCATCAGGAGGCCAGGGGAGATACCCTTTTTAGACTGGAGGAACTCATTGAGGAAACCTGGGCCATGACATTTGACCCATAGTGCATTGAAACAATCTAATGTTAGTCTCTATTTTACAGTAATAGAAATGGGATGTGTGGTCTACTAAATGTTTCAAAATAAATTAATGGTTGGAACTTGGAAACACTCACTGCTGATAATGAGACCAGAGTTGGGGTCACTTCCATTAATTAATTAAAAAGTCCACAGAAAAAATGCCTACATGTGCAATTCTACCTGAATTGAGAGAATTAAACCCAATCATGGTAGACTGGTCAAACACGTGAGAGGAAAAGTTGAATAGCTATGCTTTTGTGAAGAAATGGACATCTTTCATCATACAGAATGTATTGTTCACTGTTCAGAGAAGGCATTGCTCTTAATTTTAAAAGACTCCCTTTTCTAAAGGCACATTTATCCAGACATCATAGAGACAAGAATCCTGTAGTACTAGGGCTGGGTGAATTACTGATGCCTCGTGCTTTGCACTGATGCACTCAAATATGCCCCTGGAGGAGCATGAGGTGTGCAGTCCAAAGACCCAACAACAAAACACTTCCCAGACCTAGTGAGACATGACTAATCTACTCCCTACAATATGGACTAGAATGACTGAAATTATATTTCAAATGAGCTATAAGTTTGTTGTCCATGTAATTTACTTTACATCCAAATAAATTGCCTCATATAATGATACAATACAAATCTGACCAATTGTCTGACCAGTGACCACACTTTCCCAGTAGCAAGCTGTGAGAGGCAGTGAGAGCGAGAAACAGGTGTAGTCAATATCCCGGGTCAGGGTTTCCCAAACTGTTTTTTTTTACCAGGTAAGTTGACTGAGACACATTTCCACTTACAGCAACAACCTGGGGAATAGTTACAGGGGTGAGGAAGGGGGATGAAAGAGCCAATTGGAAGCTGGGGATGTTTAGATGGCCATGATGGTATGAGGGCCGGATTGGGAATTTAGCCAGAACAGAGGTTAACGCCCCTACTTATTATTTGAGTCAGCTGTATAGTGCTTGGGCAAAAAACAAACATTCACCCTGGGGGGCAGCACCAAGTTTGGGAAACCATGTCTTAGGCTACCATACATTAAAATCCACGCCCATTTGATACAGTCAACATTTCCATTCAAATGAAGCTCTACTAGTACTACATACCAGTACATCGTTGCAGATATCTCTCAGCTCGCCCTCCACCTTCTCCCGGTATTCGTTGACCATTGCGAGCTTCTTGTCGCTTCCCTCCGTCTTCTGTCCGATGCTGGAGATGACCCTCCATGCCGACCGCCGTGCTCCGACCACGTTCTTGTATGCGACAGATAGCAGGTTCCTCTCCTCGTTTGACAGCTCGCCCCCCTGTTCCGTTACCTCCTTCATCGAGGCGGCCATGTCATCGTAGCGCTCGGCTTGCTCCGCCAACTTGGCCTTCTGAATAAGCTCCGCTTTATCCATTGTTTATTCTTTAGTGTGTAACCTTAGCTTGATTCGTCACGGACGGGTTAAAAACAATAGGAGTCCAGGAATGCAAGAGGGACTTGAAGATGGCGCTAAACGATAGAGAGTAGCGGATGCTGCGCAGTATTCCACCAAAAACCTGCAAATGTAAAACAGAAGGTTAATGTCACCAAGTCATTTTATTATAGAATACAGAATGTGACCAGAATGTACTGTACCTAGAACCAACATATTATACACTGCAGCCTTTAGAAAATAACCAGATACAGTAGTAATCCAGCTCGCAGAGGTTGTTACACGCGCTGGCAACATACGGATGGTGTGCGCGCGTCCTGCGTGCGTTGACGTGGTATCTGTCAAATTCGATGGGTCGCTAGCTAGTGGAAACGTAACTAGCTTACGCAGAAAGACTCGATGTACTTAGCTTTCTAGTTATCTATAAACTAACCAGTGGTCACGGTTGCTGACTAACGTTAGTCTTACACTAGAGATAATCAGTTAACAAGCTAACTTACATCCCTGCTAGGTGGACATTTATTTACCACACAAACGATGCATCGGTCTTGCTACGGCCAAACAAGTCAGCGGAGCAAATTAGCCAACAACTAGCCATATAATTAACGTTAGTTAACTAACCACCTACGGTAACGTTAGCACACATATTTAACGTTAGTGTAGCTAAAAGCTACTGTAGTTAGCTACTAGCGTTGGGCCACTCCTTTCATTGAGAATGGATTGCTACAAAATAACATTACCATGCCATAAGCTTGACTACAACAGAACAATAATTTACAAATAGAAAACAAAAAATATTTTTGAACTGACTTCTGAATATTCTAACCTTCTAAGGTCCCGATTTGTTCCTCCGAATTGATCCGCTGTGAGATTGGTATGAAGCAGAGCAAAAAACAGCAGCCTTGAAATTCAACCAGACATGCTAGATGGAGCAGCTCTATGTGAGAATGATTCTCCAATCACAAATATACTTTTCTTCCTGTCAACAATCATTTCTAGTAATATTAGCCAGTAGCTATTTAGCGCGGGGAAAGGGGGAGGGAGTTCAGAAATGGGTTCGACTGGCGTGTAGGCTGCGGCTGGGGCCACGGGGTTTCCTCCAATTAGAGCAAGGGAGAAGACGTCACCATTGCCATGGTTATCCTCCATTCCTACCCCCTTTCACAAGTTGTAGCAGCATCAGGGAGGCCCGAGGCGGGCGTGGCACCCACTCATTATAGTGACCGAGATATTCCTATTTTCTCCTCTTGATACCCCTTTCCTTTTCCTAAGGTTTCCTTTTGTGCGTGATCAGCCATCCAACCTTGACCAGATGACCTCTGCTTAGTGCTCACTTAGTGCTCACTTTAATAATATTTTCACTACACAGAACACATTATGCTGGTGATAGGGCACACAGACAGCATGTAGTTTAATTAAAATCTTTGTTACATAGGCCAGAGTATATCAACTATTAATTTGCCTTTAACAATAATGTTTGTACCATGTTTTGTGCTGCTACCATGTTGTGTTGCCACCATGTTGTTGTCATGTTGTGTTGCTGCCTTGCTATGTTGTTGTCTTAGGTCTATCTTTATGTAGTGTTGTGTTGTCTTTCTTGTTGTGATGTGTGTTTTGTCCTATATTTATATATATTTTATTTTATTTGTAATCCCCCGTCCTCACAGGAGGCCATTTGCCTTTTGGTAGGCCGTCATTGTAAATAAGATTTTGTTCTTAACTGACTTGTCTAGTTAAATAAAGGTTAAATAAAAAATTAATTAAATTAACTCAATATTTAATTTCACCCATGGGGAAATGTCCCTGAATCTTGATGGTGATAATTGTTATTCCTTGGATGATCAACTGGCTGGGTCCTCGGCAACCCTTGTGTTCATGTTGTTTCCCAGCCATGACACATTGTAGCCCCTAGGTGAAAAGAAGACATCTGCGTCATAATTTGCTGTGATTGCGTAATACTGTGTGGCTTGGTTTGTAAAAATAGCATCACAATTGCAAAAGAGGTCTGCCGATGGGCAAGCAGGACTCAGTGCCCTAACTCCCTCTTATCTCTGGGGTCACATCTCTAGGTCACATGGGAGATCCACCTGTCTACTCAAGTCCTACATCTAGATGCATTCTGATAGCAGATGTCCACAGCTGGATATGCTATTGATAAATATTTCACCCGAGACCAGCTGAACAGGGGGTGTAATCGGGAGGATCCGTTTTCAAATTCAGACCTCATCCTGTGATTTATATTGGTCATGTGTTCTTTCCGTGAGGTCGGAGATCAACTGATATTCTCTCTATCTAAAGCTTATCTTCACAACTAATTCCATCGCTGTTTACTCAGAAATATAATCAGAATTAGTTTTCCATTGCGACCACTTTCAGCAGCCATTGTGTATGTCTCCGTTGAGTCTGTCTGCCCTGTGGTTTTATTGTCAGATAATTGGCAGGATGCATTAGCTGGACTGAAAGGCTCACAGTCTCTCAGGAGGGTCCTGAATGCTCTCACACAGCGTCATGGGAACAGCTCTACAGTGGAAAACAGAGCATCAAAGCCATGTCCGTTCATCATAAAACCTGTGAATTTGTTGACTTTAAAGGGGCAGTGCAGTCAGCAAAGTCGGAGCTAATATTCTCCCTATCTTACAAGCAAAAATTAAACCGTGATGCACCAGTGACTCAGTCAATAAAAAGGTGGTCAGATGAAGCAGATGCTAAGCTACAGGACTGTTTTGCTAGCACAGACTGGAACATGTTCCAGGATTCTTCCCATGACATTGAGGAGTACACCACATCAGTCATTGGCTTCATCCATAAGTGAATCGATGGCGTCGTCCCCACACAACCCATACAGAAGCCATGGATTACAGGCAACATCTGCACTGAGCTAAAGGCTAGAGCTGCCACTTTCAAGGAGCGGGACTATAGGACCAAGATCGAATCGCACTACACCGGCTCCGACGCTTGTCGGATGTGACAGGGCTTGCATACCATAACAAACTACAAAGGGAATCACAGCCGAGAGCTGCCCAGTGACACAAGCCTACCAGACGAGCTAAACTACTTCTATGCTCGCTTCGAGGCAAATAACACTGAAACGTGCATGAGAGCACCAGCTGTGTGATCACGCTCTCTGCAGCCAATGTGAGTAAGACCTTTAAAATGGTCAACATTCACAAAGCCGCAGGGCCAGACGGATTACCAGGACGTGTACTTCGAGGATGCGCTGACCAACTGTCTTCACTGACATTTTCAACCTCTCCCTGTCCGAGTTTGTAATACCAACATGTTTTAAGCAGACCACCATAGTCCCTGTGCCCAATAAAACTACGGTAATGACAACCAATCCATAGCACTCACGTCTGTAGCCATGAAGTGCTTTGAAAGGCTGGTCATGGCTCACATCAGCACCATTATCCCAGAAACCCTAGACCCACTCAAATTTGCATATCACCCTAACAGATCGATTTGCACTCCACACTGCCCTTTCATACCTGGACAAAAGGAACACCTACTGTATGTGAGAATGCTACTCATTGACTACAACTCAGTGTTCAACACCATAGTGCCCTCAAAGCTCATCAATAAGCTAAGGACCCTGGGACTAAACACCTACCTCTGCAACTGGATCCTGGACTTCCTGACGCGTCGCCCCCCAGGTGGTAAGGGTAGGTAACAACACTTCCACCACACTGATCCTCAACACAGGGGCCCCTCAGGGGTGCATGCTCAGTCCCCTCCTGTACTCCCTGTTCACTCATGACTGCACGGCCAGGCACAACTCCAATTCCCTCATTAAGTTTGCCGATGACACAGCAGTGGTAGGCCTGATCACCGACAACGACGAGACAGTCTATAGGGAGGCGGCCAGAGACCTGGCCGTGTGGTGCCAGGACAAGAACCTCTCCCTCAACATGATCAAGATAAAGGAGATGATTGTGGACTACAGGAAAAGGAGGACCGAGCATGCCCCCATTCTCATCAACGGGGCTGTAGTGGAGCAGGTTGAGAGCTTCAAGTTCCTTGGTGTCCACATCACCAACAAACAAACATGGACCAAGCACACCAAGACAGTTGTGAAGAGGGCACGACAAAACCTAATCCCCCTCAGGAGACTGAAAAGATTTGGCATGGATCCTCAGATCCTCAAAAGGTTCTAGAGCTGGACAATCACTGCCTGGTATGGCAACTGCTCGGCCTCCGACCGCAAGGCACTACAGAGGGTAGTGAGTACGGCCCAGTACATCACTGGGGCCAAGCTTCCTGCAACCCAGGACCTCTTTACCAGGCGTTGTCAGAGGAAAGCTCCAAAAATTGTCAGACTCCTGCCACCCTAGTCATAGACTGTTCTCTCTGCTACGGCAAGCGGTACCGGAGCACCAAGTCTCGGTCCAAGAGGCTTTTAAACAGCTTCTACCCCCAAGCCATAAGACTCCTGAACATCTAATCAAATAGCTACCTCTTTTACACAGCGGCTACTCTCTGTTATTATCTATGCATAGTCACTTTAATAACTCTACCTACATGTAGATATTACCTCAATTACCTCGACTAACCGGTGCCCCCGCACATTGACTCTGTACCGGTACCCCCTGTATATAGCCTCCACATTGACTCTGTACCGGTACCCCCTGTGTATAGTCTCGCTATTGTTATTTTACTGCTGCTCTTTAACTACTTGTTACTTTCATTTCTTATTCTTATTTGTATTTTTGGTTGCATTGTTGGTTAGGGTCTTGTAAGTAAGCATTTCACTGTTGTATTCGCCGCATGTGACTAATACAATTTGATTTGATTTAATGAAGCTATTTTTGATTTAATGAAGCTATTTCCAGCTATTTCCACACTCAAAATAACACTCTGAAATTGTGAAAATTATGATAATGTCCTTTTAGTGTGAGAGTTTGTGGAAAAAAATGCCTGGAATTTTAGACTGTTCAGGTGGGGTGGAGTTTTTAACCCACCATGATATTTGATTATTCTGACCAATGACCAGTAATTTTTTATTTGCACATGTATTCTCCAACTTTGAAGGGGTAAGCAGGGTAGACTTTAGAGTCTAGACGATCCTATCCGTCAATCATTGCTGTGTATGTCAGTATATTTAAATTTGTGTCAACACGCCCACGTAATCAGACTGAGCATTTTATTGGCAAAATGAGGCTCAGGGAAATAAATGAAATTATTTTCATGAAATAAACACACACTGTGATTTATTTGACATACAGCAGTGATTTAAAAATACAATTAAAAGTACTGCATGGGGGCTTTAAAGTACACTACTGTGATTTTGTTAGACTGAGTCTTAGATAGATGTTGAAAGTGATCTGTGTGTCAGTTCTTTCATCATGCTCTACTCAGTCCTGACACTTTCGTTGCGATGGATCCTGCAGCAGTCCCTATGAATAGAGCAGGTTTGGATGTGCTTGATTGTTAGAGGGAGAATGGTCTATAGGCTATGCATCAGGGCTTTTTTTTTTTTTTACAGTGGCCTCACATTTTTACAGTGACCTCACATACGGATAAGTCTAATAAATATATATAAAGGTCTGTAATGTCCCCTCACAAGCCCTGTAACTATAGAACCCCAATGGCTATGACTGAACAAACAAGGAAGGATAGTTATGGTATATTTTAATCTCTTTTTTGCCTTGAATCTTGACTAATTTCCCTGTTCCTCTGTCCACTGAATGCAGACTTATTCACAACCTATGTGATATTGCAGAGATATGACAGATTTGAGGATGAGTTCATAGACAGTGTAAGGATAACACTTGAATTTGAGCATTTCTGCCTTTCTGGCCCATTTGAAGAAATGGTTATCAAACACCTTTACATTCCACTCCGTGAGGAAGCTACCCAAAGGCCATTGAGGGAATAAATAGGAATCAGAGAAGCAGCAGCAATGGTTTCAAAAAACAGCTTTTTGTGAGGCACTAGGTGTGATGGTCAACGGACAATATCCATCTTCAATTTCCCCTTCTTGCATAAATTTCCCCTATCCACCCTCAGCACTTAGTGTGACTGCCACCCTGTCTCACCTCCAGTATGTAAAGTAGATCCCAGGCTGCTCAGTAACTGAACAGGCAGGCGTAGGCTTACGTAACTCAGAGTCCCTTGGTTTTGTTTGTCTCTACTGAAACCTACCTGCCATGCAACAATTCTACTGACTCTCCTTCACTACCAGGCCTGCACAGATAGACGGGACGGATATGAATCCAATAAATGGCTAGGCTTGATTGGACCCTGAAAGTGCTGAGTCAGAAATGTCCAAGGTAACTTCCATTATTTAGGCCGCTAGAAGCAGTCAGCCTAATAGGGTCTTAGTCATGGCAACCAGTCTCCAATGGCCTGTCCAAAGTGACAGAGAGAGATGGAGGGAGGCAGAGTGAGAGAGAGAGTTCTACGATGCTAGGAAAATCACGATCTTTGGTTTAAGGAGCGCCGAACTGGATGGCCGTCGTTTTGCCAGCTCTGACCCAATTTTGCTATTTTGTGATTCTTTTGGCATTTATTTTTACTATATTTTCACGGAATGTATCCGCCAGAATATCTTATAACCAACAATAACTTTTGAACATCAGATCAGCAATTACTTACCCCAAATTCGGCTTCAACATGGACTTTTACTCAACTGCCCTGGGCACTTTATGGTATTGGAACTAACCCTGTATATAGCTTCTTGCTTTCTTGTGTTCTTCTTATTTCTTATTTTTATTTCTCATGTGTTTTTGTTCTACCTTACGTAATTGTTTTGTACTACATTGATATTAATCACTGCATTGTTGGGTTTAAAGCTTGCTGTAACGAATACTCAGGGAGAAAAAGGTGTAGATTCACGCATTCAAGAGAACAAAGAAACAGGTCTATGTTAAAGAACACAACGAAACAGGTCTATGTTAAAGAACACAACGAAACAGGTCTATGTTCAAGAACACAACGAAACAGAACACAAGGTGACTAAGAAAATAAATACAGAACCTTACAGTACCCCCCCCTGTTTTTCTGGATGTTTTTGTTGTTATTCTGTCTCTCACTGTTCAAATATAGACTGATCATTTCTTTGTCAGTGGGCAACGTACGAAATCAGCAGGGGATCAAATACTTTTTTCCCTCACTGTAGTTCTACATTGCCTCATTTTCCGGGATAGATAGGGGGTAAACACGGCCCTTCGGTGGGGACACCCCTGGGAGTAAGTCAATAGCACAGTCCCCTGGGCGATGTGGTGGCAGAGTGGAGGCCTTGATTTTGCTGATTTTGCTGAGACATTGCTGTACTGGGCGTATTCAGATGGTATGATGGGTGGCACTGCAGAGGCAGAGTCCTCAATGGTGGTGGCTCTGCAGGGTAGGCTGAGACAACTGGTGAAGCAGGTAAAAGTCCCACAATTCAACAAGCCCTCTACATACTTAGTAACCCCCTTCACGGTTATCAATACTGGGATGGAGATTTGCTTCTGGGAGATATTTAGAAATAAGGAGACGCCTACCTGCATGGCAGCAGAGGGACCCTTCTCATCTCTCTGTGGGGGGCGAACAGGGCAATGGCTGAGTAGATGATCTTTCTCTCCACAGTATAGGCAGAGACCTTTTTGGATCCGCCTTTGACGTTCGATACACTGGAGAGGAGCATGGGCTCTGGAAGACTCGGACAGGATGACGGAATCATGGAAAGAGAAGGTTTCAGGTTCCTGGGTGGCAGAGTTCTTCGGCGGTCGGCGACGTGGTGGTCGATGGAGATGGACATATGAATGCATTGATTTAAATCCCGAAGGTCCCCTCTACAGGCCAGCTCCGACTGAAGTTCCCTGCTGATCCCTCTTCGGTAAACGGTAAGCAGCCTCACTCCATCCACTCCTTGCAGCCATGTTGAGGAACTCAAGGGCATACTCGGCAGCTGAATTGCATCCTTGTTGAAGTTCTATGAGGAGGTCTCCTATAGGACGACCAGAAGGAGAGTGATACCTCTTTGAAGAGGGTGTGGAAATGGGTCTTGGATCCGAGTTCTGTGCTGTTGGCAGTCCATATGGCAGTGGCCCAATCCAAGGCTTTGCCTGTGAGTAGAGACACAACAAAATCCACCCTGGTCTTGTCAGTGGCTCAATGTATTTGCAGCATTGCATCAGAAATCCCTGACGTTTCCCAGGTGAACCGTCATATTTTCCAGGCATGGAAATGAATGAAGGAGTGCTATGGGTTACGATACCTGGCATCGGAGGAGTAGGGATAGGCTGGCGGAGAAGATGGCAGATTTCCTCCATACGCTCCTCTTGCTGGGTTAGGCGCTGCTGTAGCTCCGCTGAATCCATTCAGTTTTTTTGAGTGAGGTATTCTGTAATGAATACTCAGGGAGAAAAAGGTGTACAGTTGAAGTCATAAGTTTACATACACTTAGGTTGGAGTCATTAAAACTTGTATTTCAACCACTCCACAAATGTCTTGTTAACAAACTATAGTTTTGGGCAAGTCAGTTAGCACATCTAATTTGGGCATGACACAATACATTTTTCCAACAATTGTTTACAGACAGATTATTTCACTTATAATTCACTGTGTCACAATTCCAGTGGGTCAGAAGTTTACATAAACTAAGTTGACTGTGCCTTTAAACAGCTTGGAAAATTCCAGAAAATTATGTCATGTCTTTAGAAACTTCTGATAGGCTAATTGACATAATTTGAGTCAATTGGAGGTGTACCTGTGGATGTATTTCAAGGCCTACCTTCAAACTCAGTGCCTCTTTGCTTGACATCATGGGAAAATCTTAACACATGAGCCAAGACCTCAGAAAACATTTTGTAGACTTCCACAAGTCTGTTTCATCCTTGGGAGCAATTTCCAAATGCCTGAAGGTACCACGTTCATCTGTACAAACAACAGTGCGCAAGTATAAACACCATGGGACCACGCAGCCGTCATACTGCTCAGGAAGGAGACGCATTCTGTCTCCTAGAGATGAACATACTTTGGTGCGAAAAGCGCAAATCAATCCCAGAACAACAGCAAAAGACCTTGTGAAGATGCTGGAGGAAACAGGTACAAAAGTAACTCTATCCACAGTAAAACGAGTCCTATATAGACATAACCTGAAAGGCCGCTTAGCAAGGAAGAAGCCACTGCTCCAAAACCACCATAAAAAACCCCAGACTACGGTTTGCAACTGCACATGGGGACAAATATCATACTTTTTGTAGAAATGTCCTCTGGTCTGATGAAACAAAAATTGAACTGTTCGGCCATTATGACCATCATTATGTTTGGAGGAAAAGGGGGAGACTTGCAAGCCGAAGAACACCATCCCAACCGTGAAGAACGGGGGTGGCAACATCATGTTGTGGGGGTGCTTTGCTGCAGGAGGGACTGGTGCGCTTAACAAAATAGATGGCATCATGAGGGACGAAAATTATGAGGATATATTGAAGCAGCATCTGAAGACATCAGTCAGGAAGTTAAAGCTTGGTCGCAAATGAGTCTTCCAAATGGACATTGACCCCAAGCATACTTCAAAAGTTGTGGCAAAATGGCTTAAGGACAACAAAGTCAAGGTATTGGAGTGGCCATCACAAAGCCCTGACCTCAATCCTATAGAAAATGTTTTTGGCAGAACTGAAAAATGTGTGTGAGCAAGGAGGCCTACAAACCTGATTCAGTTACACCAGCTCTGTCAGGAGGAATGTGCCAGAATTCACCCAGCTTAATGTGGGAAGCTTGTGAAACGTTTGACTCAAGTTACCTGAAACGTTTGACCCAAGTTAATCCATTTAAAAGCAATGCTACCAAATACTAATTGAGTGTATGTAAACTTCTGACCCATTGGGAATGTGATGAAAGAAATAAAAGCTGAAATAAATCATTCTCTCTACTATTATTCTGACATTTCACATTCTTAAAATAAAGTGGTGATCCTAACTGACCTAAGACAGGGAATGTTAACTTGGATTAAATGTCAGGAATTGTGAAAAACTGAGTTTAAATGTACATGGCTAAGGTGTATGTAAACTTCCTACTTCAACTGTAGATTCACACACAGAGCGCGGCAGGAGAAATCAATTAACAAAAATGAAAGACAGGGCTATGTTCAAGAACACAAAGAAACAGGGCTACATTCAAGAAGACAACGAAACAGAACACAAGGTGACTAAGAAAATAAATACAGAACCTTACACTTGCAAGAAAGGCATTTCACTGTGCTTGTGCGCGTGACATTAAATCTTGAAACTTAGCTGCTGTTGGAATTGGCTTTAAAATCCCCCCAAAACTCCCAATCCTTTACCTCAGATGCAACAAAGGCAGAAAGGTTTGTGAGAATAATGAATAAGGGAAATAATTGAGATTCTGTTGCTCTCAGACTACGTCCATTGAGTTTTATTTGGACTATTTTCCTCTTCACGGTTGACTGCAGCCTAGTGCTTCTACCTACTGCTTCTAATGACTGGGCAGACTGACTCAGACTGTCTGGAGGCTGGCTGGATTCTCTCCTGAAGCCTTTTGGCTCTGTGTGAAGCCTGATGTGGTTTGGGAGAGTCTGTCAAGTGAAAAGGCAAAAAAAACATTCTTTTTTTATTATAATAACAATAACATTCACCCAAACACCTCTATATTGTATTTGTTTATTTATTTATCTTGAAAACTTTTGTCATTTTTAAAGAAATTACTGAGCAGAAAACAGGTAATTACTGCAGCATGATGTGAGAGTCGAGGAGAAACCCAGGCTAAAGTAAACTCTGAGTACTGAGTATAGGTTATATTCAGTAGCTGCAGTATGCATTCATACTGTATGTGTGGGAGTAGGCATAGTATGCTAGGACCATTGTCAAAAGACAGTGACGAGATTTTACGAGGCGAGGACCTTTAGTATGTTGTTTACATAGCGCATAAGCCAAAGTCTATCACACTGTTCATGCTTTGATTAATAACCTGAAAATCCATGTGCAGGTTTACTGAAGATAGATAAGAAGATAAACACCAGCTCAACCCAATGTACACTGAACTAAAATATAAATGCTACATGTAAAGTGTTGGTCCCATGTTTCATGAGCTGAAATAAAAAGTTCCAGATTTTTTTTTCTCCATAAGCACAAAAAGCTTATTTATCTACATTTTCTGGCACAAATTTCAAATCAAGTCAAATTCATGTTTTTTTGTAAATGTGTTTACATCCCTGTTTGTGAGCATTCTCCTTTGCCAAAATAATCCATCCACCTGACTGGTTTGCCATATCAAGAAGCTGATTAAAGAGCATGATCATTACACTGGTGCTCCTTGTGCTGGGGACAATAAAAGGCCACTTTAAAATGTGCAGTTTTGTCCCACAACACAATGCCACAGATGTCTCAAGCTTTGAGGGAGCGTGCAATTGGCATACTGACTGCAGGAGTGGGCCCGGTTGCCAAGTGAGTGGGCCTATGCCCTCTCATGGCTGCACCCCTGCCCAGTCATGTGAAATCCATAGTTTAGGGCCTAATTTATTTATTTCAATTGGTTGATTTCCTTATTTGAACTGTAACTCAGTAAAATTTTGAAATTGTTGCATGTTGCGTTTGTATTTTTGTTCAGTACACCTAAGGTTTTCAGTGTCAGTGAGAAAGACAAGGGTTGTTTTCGAACACTGGGGGTGGAGTTAGGTGCTGGGCAGGCCTACTGTTTCAGTGAATGATGATTGATACGAGATCGGTCTATAGAGAAGTACAGAGTAGTGGGAGGCCTTAAATCTTGACCATTGGTTGTAAATGTTGTATCTTGCCTGAATAAATGGATACCTACATACTGTTGGCAGTATGCCTAGTGTGCAAATTGGCTATGTGTAAGCTAGGGTCCTGCAATCAGGGGTGGAATGAGGAAAATTTACACTGAGAACTCTACAATTTTGAAAAATAAAGTATATGCCTGAGATTTTCAAGTTGGGAATTCTGTTCCCAAACATTCCATTCCCAATTCCACCTCAGACTATAAATCAGGAAATCATAGTTGTACTTTGTATAAACAAAGCATTATTTTGTGGACTGCTGTTTCATATCAAAAGTATTCAATGCTTAATGTACAGTGTGGGTGTTATTCCCCTTCAGGTTAACGACTGGGTAAAGGTGTGGCAGGATAAGTAAGGATATGAGAAAGGGCAATGGGTTTGCTGTAACATGCAAATACAGCAGAGTAAGCAAGTTGATTCATGTACAGATGAATGACCAGAAACCAGACAAAAATCAAAGTACAAAACTCTTGTGAAGAAAATGCCTGGGATGGTGTAGGAAAGAGGCCTAAGACCTCACTATTGAAAGAATGGTATTGTCAACAAGAAGGTGTAGGTGGAGTGGAAGGAGGAAGTCGTGGCACCAGGAATATAGGTTTAGGATTACTCATTTTCTTGTAGGGCTCAAAGAGCGAAAGGTCAAAATCTTGCAGCATCTTTGTATAGAAAGAGGCTAGTTCCAAACCACTCTGCCAATAACAGCTCGTTTTCAGTTTCCACTTCCCACTCAGACCACTCCCAGACAGCCCTAGCAAAATTCTTGTTTGAGAAATAGTTTTTTGCTTAAAAGCTATTTTTGCCCATTTTAATGGAAATCTAGGTCACACTTTATTTGCATAGTCCAGATACTCCATCTGTATATGCTCTACAGATTGTCATACTATCAACAAGCTATATGTTGATAAGGAACTGCTTGCTAAGGTTACCGTTATGGCTAGGGTTATGGTTAGCAGATAGTTAGTTGAAATGTTACTGATAGTCTGTACCCTTACAGAAAAAAAACATATGATTTCACATGTGGAAAACACATGACGTCACGTGTTCACATAAGATCACATCGGATCACATGAAAACACAAGGGTAGAGCATCTACAGATGGACTGCCCAAATAAAGTGTTACAGAAATGTATTACCATTGTTACCAAGAAATTCTTTGATATTGATAGAAAAATGGCTGCATTGGGCCTTTAAACGTTTGACCAAACAAACAAAACACTAGGGCATGGTGATAATCAGCCTTGACCGCAGCCTTCCAATCAGATTTTCAGCACACAGTGTTTTATAATTAAGCATGGCTGTATTGTATTTCCAACTGCGACTAAGAAGGTTGATAAGTTGGTTGAGTCATTGATTGATGCAGATAAGATTTGTTTATCTTCCTCTTATTATGCACTTGTGAAAGTCACATTGATCCTGGCTTAATGTGGCTTAAGTCAATATGATCATGGTTTAATGTGGGTTAAGTCACATTGATCATGGGTTAGTGTGGCTTAAGTCACATTGATCATAGGTTAATGTTGGTTAAGTCACATTGATCATGGGTTAATGTGGGTTAAGTCACATTGATCATGGTTTAATGTGGGTTAAGTCACATTGATCATGGTTTAATGTGGGTTAAGTCACATTGATCATGGGTTAATGTGGGTTAAGTCACATTGATCATGGGTTAATGTTGGTTAAGTCACATTGATCATGGGTTAATGTGGCTTAAGTCACATTGATCACAGGTTAATGTAGGTTAAGTCACATTGATCATGGTTTAATGTTGGTTAAGTCACATTGATCATGGTTTAATGTTGGTTAAGTCATATTGATCATGGGTTAATGTGGCTTAAGTCACATTGATCACAGGTTAATGTAGGTTAAGTCACATTGATCATGGGTTAATGTGGGTTAAGTCACATTGATCACGGGTTAATGTGGGTTAAGTCACATTGATCATGGGTTAATGTGGGTTAAGTCACATTGATCACGGGTTAATGTGGGTTAAGTCACATTGATCATGGTTTAATGTTGATTAAGTCACATTGATCATGGGTTAATGTGGCTTAAGTCACATTGATCATGGTTTAATGTTGGTTAAGTCACATTGATCATGGGTTAATGTTGGTTACGTCATATTGATCATGGGTTAATGTGGGTTAAGTCACATTGATCACGGGTTAATTGAGAATTGTTCCTTTTAGACAGTGGAGTGCCTCTTGTCCACCCCAGTGCTTCCAGTTTATAAATAGTGGCCTTAAATAGGCTGAATAATCCCATGGTGGGAGTTCTACTTTTGAGTTCTCATCTTGGATCTCAGCCAACATTATGGCAACTGTGTGCTGGAATTCATAAAAATTCAGTGTTGTGCTTTATTGCAGAAGAATAGAGTAATGGATTTGACCACTATATTTGTTGTGAAAATGATATTGACTAAGGCATGGGAATGTTCAGGGTAAGAGTTATTAAACTCTTCTCTTGGATGTCTTTGTCCGACACAGTGTATGTACCACAGGAGGTTGGTGGCTTCTTAATTAGGGAGGACGGGCTTGTGGTAATGGCTGGAGCGGAATAGATGGAATGGCATCAAATAAATCAAACATCCTCCTGTGGTATGTACTCATGCACTCGACAGGTCCATCTGGCAGTCCACCTGTGCCAGAGGAGTGTTGATGGAGTGAGCAAGCAGGAGGTGGTCTACACATTGAGGAGGCATGTTTAGGAGGGAAAGCATAGCAATTCGGCCTGTGTGTTCCAGTTCACCACCCAACCCACTACTGCAATTAAAGCCAATTAAAACGCCCTCAGTCCGGGCTTTCTGTATGACTGGCACCAGGGTGTGTGTGTGTGAGTGTGTTTTGGTGTGTGTCTCTTCATATTGAGACTGACTGGTGGAGAGGACATCATTATTACTCATATTACATTACCCTCCACAGCTGCTTGGGTCTGGGATCTCATTATGAACATAGCAAAACTGAATAGAGCGAGGGAGAGAGAAGGGGGGGGACAGAAAGAGAGACACACGGAGAGATACTGAATAGAGAGAGAAAGAGAGAGAGAGGCATACTGAATAGAGAGAGAAAGAGAGAGAGAGAGGCATACTGGATAGAGAGAGAAAGAGAGCGAGAGAGAGAGAGAGAAATACTGAGTAGAGAGAGGGTGGGGGGGAGAGAGAGAGACTGAATAGAGAGAGAGAGAGAGAGAGACTGAATAGAGAGAGAGAGAGAGATACTGAATAGTTAAGTGTGATTTTTCTCTCTCTTGGTATTATTGACCTGCTTCCACCACTCCACCCTCCATTAGTCCTTTGATTCACACAAACATAGGCTAATGAGTTTAGCTAATTACTCACCGCTCTATTGTGCAAGAGGTGAAATGATGTGCATTATGCACGCAGTATGTGAAGTAGGTACGTGCATATGAGCTGTATTGTTTGGACTGTGGAGTATGTCAGGCACAGTGGGCACAGTGGGATGCTGTGTTCAGTTTGGTATGCTGAGAGGATACGGTGCAGCAGCACTCTGTCTTGCACTCTTTGATATCCCCCTGACTAGCTTGTGGAATAATGCAGACACAGTGCTCACCAAGTGTACCATTCTATAGAGAGTGTTCTTACACCACACCACTACTCTGTAAAGCCTTTCAATGGAGGTGTGTGTTTGTGAGAGTGTACAACTGGGTTTAGATGCATGACTGTCACTGTATCTACAGTATGGACCCCAGGAAGACCCCAGGGAGAGTAGCTGCAGCTAATGGGGATCCTTAATAAATACAAATACAAATGTGCAAGTGCCTGGGATGTTGTTGTGTGTGCAGTGGAAAAAGTACCCAACATTCCTACTTGAGTAAAAGTAAAGATACCTTAATAGAAAATTACTTAGTAAAATACATGTAAATGCTAAAATATACTTAAGTATAAAACATAAATAATTTCAAATTCCTTATATTATGAAAATATATATATATATATTTTTTTACGGATAGACCGTGGCACACTCCAACACTCAGACATTTAATGAGTCCGCCAGATTAGAGGCAGTTGGGATGACCAGGGATGTTCACTTGATATGTGCGTGAATTTTGCTATTTTTCCTGTCCTGCTAAGCAAATGTAATGAGTACTTTTGGGTGTCAGGGAAAATGTACGGTGTAAAAGGTGCATCATTTTCTTTAGGAATGTAGTGAAGTAAAAGTTAAAGTTGTCAAAAATATAAAGGGAAAAGTAAAGTACAGATATCCCAAAAAACCACTTAAGTAGTACTGTAAAGTATTTTTACATAGGTACTTTACACCACTGTGTGTGTGTGTATGTGTGTGAGCATGTGCGTGCTTGTGTGTGTGTTATGTATCATGTGACCTTCACTGACACCATAGTACCCTCCAAGCTCGTCATCAAGCTCGAGACCCTGGGTCTCGACCCCGCCCTGTGCAACTGGGTACTGGACTTCCTGACGGGCCGCCCCCAGGTGGTGAGGGTAGGCAACAACATCTCCTCCCCGCTGATCCTCAACACTGGGGCCCCACAAGGGTGCGTTCTGAGCCCTCTCCTGTACTCCCTGTTCACCCACGACTGCGTGGCCACGCACGCCTCCAACTCAATCATCAAGTTTGCGGACGACACAACAGTGGTAGGCTTGATTACCAACAACGACGAGGCGGCCTACAGGGAGGAGGTGAGGGCCCTCGGAGTGTGGTATCAGGAAAATAACCTCACACTCAACGTCAACAAAACTAAGGAGATGATTGTGGACTTCAGGAAACAGCAGCGGGAACACCCCCCTATCCACATCGATGGAACAGTAGTGGAGAGGGTAGCAAGTTTTAAGTTCCTCGGCATACACATCACAGACAAACTGAATTGGTCCACTCACACAGACAGCATTGTGAAGAAGGCGCAGCAGCGCCTCTTCAACCTCAGGAGGCTGAAGAAATTCGGCTTGTCACCAAAAGCACTCACAAACTTCTACAGATGCACAATCGAGAGCATCCTGGAGGGCTGTATCACCGCCTGGTACGGCAACTGCTCCGCCCTCAACCGTAAGGCTCTCCAGAGGGTAGTGAGGTCTGCACAACGCATCACCGGGGGCAAACTACCTGCCCTCCAGGACACCTACACCACCCAATGTCACAGGAAGGCCATAAAGATCATCAAGGACATCAACCACCCGAGCCACTGCCTGTTCACCCCGCTATCATCCAGAAGGCGAGGTCAGTACAGGTGCATCAAAGCTGGGACCGAGAGACTGAAAAACAGCTTCTATCTCAATGCCATCAGACTGTTAAACAGCCACCACTAACATTGAGTGGCTGCTGCCAACACACTGACACTGACTCAACTCCAGCCACTTTAATAATGGGAATGGATGGGAAATGATGTAAATATATCACTAGCCACTTTAAACAATGCTACCTTATATAATGTTACTTACCCTACATTATTCATCTCATATGCATACGTATATACTGTACTCTATATCATCGACTGTATCCTTATGTAATACATGTATCACTAGCCACTTTAACTATGCCACTTTGTTTACATACTCATCTCATATGTGTATACTGTACTCGATACCATCTACTGTATCTTGCCTATGCTGCTCTGTAGCATCACTCATTCATATATCCTTATGTACATATTCTTTATCCCCTTACACTGTGTACAAGACAGTAGTTTTGGAATTGTTAGTTAGATTACTTGTTGGTTATTACTGCATTGTCGGAACTAGAAGCACAAGCATTTCGCTACACTCGCATTAACATCTGCTAACCATGTGTATGTGACAAATACAATTTGATTTGATTTGATTTGATTTGTGTTTTCTCCCCAGCTTGCTTTTATACCAGCACAGTGGAAAACACTCCTTTGAACAAATGAATAATAACATGGAGGGGATTCAAAAACCAAACACTTGCTTTGCATTAAAGAGGCAGGTTATTGTACTGAGTGTGTTAGAGATGGAGAGGGAGATCATTCAGTCACAGCACAGTGGTTTGAGACCTTGTATGAATACAAATGTATGTTTGGTCCTACCGTAGCTTGGTGTAATGGAAATGTATAGTCGTTCTCAGTGTAACGCTACCCAGAGGCATGCAATGCATCACTGAGACCAGCCAGCCAGCTCAGACTGAGTTTATTGCTATAATGCTTTCATTTGAGGTGCAACAAAAGGGACATTTTGGTTTCTGTGCTAGCTAACTCTGTTAGCATCGGTGATGTCAATTGGCTAGCTTAGCCAGATATCAAAACATACATTCAGAAGGGCATTTTGGGTTTATGGTAAGTAGGCAGCTGTCTAGCACTTATCGGCAATTAGTGGCAATTATTCCCTGCAATTGTTTTATTCGGCTTGTCAATCAAATGTCCCTAACAGGAACATTAACAGGAAGTGAGCTGTTCTTTCCAGCTGCTCTTTCTACCAGATTCCTCGGCGATTGATTGACGTGTCCTTAATAGCTATTTCCTCCCAGCTGACAGGCCAAGACGGAGCCGATCAGAATCCAGGGCCGTGGGCCAACTATAGCACAGTCAACCTTGGGATCTGACTCTTAAAGGCTGTACGAGCGTACGGTCCATACGTTCAGGTTCTGTTGCTGTCACGCGGAAGAGAGAAAACACATACAGATTCAGTGGGCTGTGTCTATACATAACAAAATGCAATCTCAGGTGCATTCATTATGACGTTTTGACCTTTAGGTCTTTATCAGGTGTCACGTGTTAGATGACGTGAATTTAAGCCATGTATTTGAATGGGAGAATATTGATATGCCAAACAGTTAAGTCAGAGAAGCTCTTCCTTTGGTTGGAAGTGGCAAGTGTAGTCTTCATTGACTGAATGCATGATACACATATCCAGCCCACTAAAAGATAGTGTTGAAAGATTCATTGGTCTGGGTTGGTTTTAAGGAAAGAACCTCTCCTCAGTTAAGTATTCCTCCCTTCCTGTCCCAGAGTCTATTTACCCTGCCAGTCTTCATGAATTACACCTCATGGCTGATAGCGCCTGTGGATTGGTTTTGTTTAATTGTGACGGGTCCGTTTAGCAGAGGATAAATGGCCTCCGGGGCATAAGAAGGGAGGAGATGGAGGAGTCCCCAGAGCGACAGAGGTTAAATGAAAGAGAATGCTCTTATAACACCCTAACAGTCCTCTGTGCCTCGCTGGTAACCTCCTGCTCTGCTTTGCATTGCATTGGTGCTCCTTTAGTGCGCTAGTCTTACAGGGTTACAGGGCATAGTGGTGGCTGCTACTGCACCTCTCTCTCACTCCCTCCCTCTGGTTGGCTGACTCAGCTTCCCTTCCCCCATCCATCCCCCCCTCTTGCCCAAGCACCCTATCACATTCAGACATGTTCAACCTGACTCACATATGTGCACAATAACATACTCTCACAGAGACAAGTCATGCTATGCGCTGCAAACCATTCTCATTATTTCCATCACTATCCCTATAGAATAATGTGTTATATTTTTCATTATAAACCGGGTCGTTCAAGCCCTGAAAGCTGGTTGGCTGAAAGCTGTGGTATATCAGACCTTATACCACGGGTATGACAAAACATTTATTTTTACTGTTCTAATTATGTTGTCAACCAGTTTATAATAGCAATAAGTCACCTCTGGGTTTGTGGTTCAGTAAATGGCCAATATATCATGGCTAAGGACTTATCCAGGCACTCTGTGTTGCGCCGTGCATAAGAACAGCCCTTAGCCTTGGTATATTGGCCATATACCACACACCCTTGGGCCTTATTGCTTAATTAACACATCCCTGCTAACACAGACCCCATCGATATATCACACATGCACCCAACACACACACACACACACCAAATCAACACACACACACACACACACACACACACACACACACACACACACACACACACACACACACACACACACACTCCAGGGCTTGCAGCTCTGGCTGCCAAGTTTCATTCCACATCATTGCAAAATGGAATAGGAGCTCTGAAGGCCCCTGAGCTGTTTGGGGTAACACACTCCAGCAGAAGTAAATATTCGACTGCATCCCCCTTCACTGTCAATCTGCTCCTGCTGAGCTACACATAAACATGGCAGAGAGATAGAAGACGGAGAAACAGAGAGGCGGGAGGGAGGATAGAGATGGGGTTGATGAATGACCTTGAGTAAGCAGAGAGAGAGAGAGAGAGAGAGAGAGAGAGAGAGAGAGAGAGAGAGAGAGAGAGAGAGAGAGAGAGAATAATTCCCTTACAACGTAAAAGTACAGAGTGCCTCTGCTTGAAGTTTGACTCTACTCACAAGGTGGTGGATCGGTAATGGCTTCTTAGGCGTATATGGTACAATTAACATAACATTTGGTACAATTAACATGGTGCAATTAACATAACATTACCACAGAGACCAGCCAACATTTATATACCAACCACATTTAATTCCCAATCTAACCAAAGCTTTCAACATTCCAACAGGGTAACATTCAAACTGTTGACATTCTTGTTGCTGTTTACCTAATCCGATGTCAGAGCACTCTCGAGTGTGCCAGAGCGCAGAATAACTGATGAATTTACAAACCGCAACCCCCGCTGAATATAACCGGTGTCAGTAAACGTCGGCAAAAAAACATTCATTCAATTGTTGCCAGCAGCAGAGTTAGTCACTAATGCTCTAGATCACATGAAAACAGCCTAACAGCCTAACCAGCTCTGCTTGGGCAAGTAGAATTATCAGAGTGAGATGTTCTCTCATTTGTGTCTGGAAGTAGCTAGCAAGCTAGCCAACTTTAGTTAGTTAGCTTGGGTGCTTGACAGCTGGGGTGAGATCAGAATGCTTGGATCAACCCTACTCCTCGGCCATAGTGTCCAGTGTGCTCTGAATGTACAAACAGACAACACTCTGACAACACTCTACATTTACGAACACCCAGAGCACACTGAATTTAAGAACACAACCCTTATCAGATTTCCCAGTCCATGGAGGTTTTGTGCACAATCAAACCTTCATGGATATGTGTGATTGAAAGTGAGAGTTATGTCTTGCCTCCCTGTACGGTAGAAAATATAGGGCTATTTTCTCCAGTCTCCATAGACACCAGTCACCTTTTCTGCTTGTGTGATGAGGAGCTGAGTAGTGCCTGATCCCTTTATTGTGTCGTTTTGTATCCATACATCTGGAACTCGCAAACATATACAGCACATACATGGATGTTGTATAGTATGCATGAAATACATATGTCATATACATATATGTAAATATACTACATACTATACAACTTCCACTCAACACAATACCCATAACACCACAGAGTCAGGTATCAGCTTCCATAATGGTGACTGTGTATTGCATGCTTGTGTACTTGTGCAGTAATATGTTTCTGGGCATCAACAGAATATCTGTATTCATACATTCCACTCCATTGCTGATGAGCGCAAGTCTAACGGTGGTGTGTTTGACCAGCCAGAGCATATGACCAGTACAGGCTACGCACCAACATAAACCTCCAGGCTACATGGAACCACATCTCCAATCTGTCACAGGCCTGCTATTGTAGTCGAAGGTCATTATGTGGTCAGGCTGACTCAATGCCAAGTGATTGGACTACACAGTGGTCAATAGGGGAGCTGGGGAGGTGCAGGTGCCAAACCGGCCAAACCAATGCCGCAAATCAATGAGGCTTGCGTGTTTGTTGTCCTGTGTTGATTGAGAGTGGCATGCAGTGCGTCAGAGGTTGGGACTGAGTTTAGAGAATATGACCACCAACGCTGCAGGGACAGTTTTTGTGAGAATAATAGGATTTGTTATTGGCATACAGACATTGCAAGAACGAAAGCAGATAAATGTGACTGATAAGTGGTGCAGCGGTCTAAGGCACTGCATCTCAGGGCAAGATGTGTCACTAAAGTCTCTGGTTCGTATCCAGGCTGTATCACATCTGGCAGTGATTGGGAGTACCATAGTGCGACGCACAATTGGCACAGCATCATCCGGGTTTGGCCGGGGTAGACCGTCATTGTAAATAAGAATTTGTTCTTAACTGACTTGCCTAGTTAAATAAAGTTTTAAAAAATACACGTGAGAATCAAACCCTGGAACTCCAACCAACTAAGCCATCTAAATCACATCAGTGCAATGTTTGTGCAGAGGTATCAAATGGGCTAGATAATGCAGAGGGATAAAAATGGAATATCTTC
Organism: Oncorhynchus mykiss; assembly: GCF_013265735.2. Classification (NCBI taxonomy): domain Eukaryota; kingdom Metazoa; phylum Chordata; class Actinopteri; order Salmoniformes; family Salmonidae; genus Oncorhynchus; species Oncorhynchus mykiss. The sequence continues at coordinate 53,025,330 of NC_048583.1, read as the reverse complement.
CTGTTGGAAAGAGGCTGCTTAGAAGAGAAGGTCTGAGAGTAATGTTGGGAAAACTAAGGATGGAATAAACCATGTAATAACTCAGTGTTCTGCAGAGTGTGGAGGAGGAGAGCGCTGTTACACAACAAGTAGGCATCCATTCCTCCCACCCAGGGACAGGCTGCTAGGTTTGCCTGCATGCATTACTGCTGTGTGTAGGTTGGAGTGGCTCTCTTGCTCACCCTCTGTCTATCTATGCTTTCTTTCCTCTCACTGCCTCTTTTCCCTCGACCGGTACACACTTTCAAACAGGCGACTTGTATTGGGAGAGGTTAGAGTTATGCAAGATCTCACTCTCTCCCTCTCTCTCTCTCTCCCTCTCTCTCTCTCTCTCTCTCGTTCTCTCTCTCTGGGATCCCAATGTCATTCAGCAGCGACACACCCAAATACTGTGGAGGCAGCCAGCTGTCAAAGAAATCACACTGAGCTTCAGATCAACTCCTGCTTCAACCTGTAAAGCCGTAACATTTAAGACAGGAATGTAACTTAACAGGCAAGTAATAGAAGCACCAACTAAGTAATGGAAGCTTCAGGTGACAAAACATTTGGCTTGAGAGGGAAACAGATTTCTCCCAAAGGGAACAACATAAGGACATTTCCCTTAGAGGAAATGAAGTCAATGCATAAATATGTCACAGCTGTATAATCTGTCAGATTCACTGGCATACAGGAGCACTCAGGATTGGTTTGAAAGAAGCACAGATTCCTACCAAGTATAGTGTCTTTCCTGTGGTTGACATGAGGCAAGCCAACCAATGTGTAGTGTAGGATATCATCTATCCATTAGATTTACAGTTATGAGGGAGCAACGAAAGCCCTTCCTATGAAGTAGGAGTAAGTTACCAACAGACACTGATTTAGTTAGCTTTTCTATCTACCCTAACATGGAGTCACCCTGGACATGTCTTGGCTTATGCAGGGTGGTGCCTGGTGCACCACTGGCTGGCTGCTGAGCCACGCCCTTCAGCTGAGTCACCACAGCAATTGGTTGTTACATGTTTTAATACCCTTATATACTTCTGTGCATTTAATCATTACTGTTGTAACTACAGTATTCATGCTTTTTTCCCTCAGTACTATATGATTTGATTTGAATGAACTCCATTGGTATTTTCTACGTCAATAATTTCTAGAACCTTGTGAGGAAATTCCGCCCACATAGCTTCCTTCAGTCTGGCTCTAATCATGAAGGGGCCACGCCTAGCCATTGAGAGAGCATTACCGACCACAACTATGACTGATGAGGATGCCTATGAACTCACCACAGGTAAACCAAACCACAGGGTGGGGCCCGTTGTGTGTCATGTGGTTTACTCTATAGCTTTAGTAACTTTCCATCTGGACTTACTCATGTACCAGTCTACTGCTATGAGATTTCTGACACACAGTGGACACCATGGTGGCAGCACTGCAGTGAATTTAAATAGGTATGGGTGGACCTTATCATTGTCAGTCTGATTATACTGGAGGGGGGGGGGGGGGGGGGGTCATACATACATACATAAGTCATACAAACACCTGCAGACCCACACTGGCATGTTTTTCTATTTTTCTATTTTATTTCACCTTTATTTAACCAGGTAGGCCAGTTGAGAACAAGTTCTCATTTACAATTGCGACCTGGCCAAGATAAAAGCAAAGCAGTTTGACAGATACAACAACACAGAGTTACACATGGAGTAAAACAAACATACAGTCAATAATACTGTAGAAAAATAAGTCTATATACGATGTGAGCAAATGAGGTGAGATAAGGGAGGTAAAGGCAATAAATAGGCCATGGTGGTGAAATAAATACAATATAACAATTAAACACTGGAATGGTAGATTTGACAGTAGATGAGCGTGCAAAGTAGAAATACTGGGATGCAAAGGAGCAAAATAAATACATTTATAGATGGGCTATTTATAGATGGGCTATGTACAGGTGCAGTGATTTGTGAGCTGCTCTGACAGCTGGTGCTTAAAGCTAGTGAGGGAGATACGTATTTCCAGTGTCAGAGATGTTTGTAGTTCGTTCCAGTCAATGGCAGTAGGGTAATCTCCACTATGATGAAAAGCGTGCTAGTCTGAAAAAGTCTGGAAAAAAAAAGTCATGGCAGCTGCACATACACTGTGGTATTTTACATGTTTATTTAACTAGGCAAGTCAGTTAAGAACAAATTCTTAATTACAATGACAGCCTACCCCGGCCAAACTCAGACGACACTGGGTCAATTGTGCACCGTCCTATGGAACTCCCAATCACAGCCAGATGTGATGCAGCCTGGATTCAAACCAGGGACTGCAGTGACACCTCTTGCACTGAGATGCAGTGCCTTAGACTGCTGTGCCACTCGGGAGTCCCATGTAGGCCTGTCTAAGACCGCACCCAGGGGTCTTTACAACTGCAGTAATCTTGCCTAAAATATGCCACCAGCAAAGGGTTTTTGCCAGGTCAGGCTGTCCCCTTGTAGCCTGGTCCCAGATCTGTTTGTGCTGTCTTGCAAACTCCTATGGTAATTGTCATGTTGCAAGACAGCACAAACAGAGCTGGAATTAGGCTAGTCCCTGCTTTTCTAAGCATACATCTTGAGCTGTCTGCATCCTCCTGACTGGTGTTTTTTTTTTTTTGTCAGAAACTAAATATACTTCTCTGCATCTCTGCTAAAATCTGGGTAAAAGATTGAAAGGAATGTGAGTCTTATTCAGTAGTACATTTCATTATTGCTTTCTTTTCTAAAGTTTACCAACCTTGGCAGCAGGCATGCCAGCTAAGATAATTAGACAAGCTAGCTACTCTAACTTGATTGATAGCTTGAAATGGGGGTCATCACTAGTTACCAGAGACACAAAGTCATAAACCCCGCCTATTTCTAAAATGTGTCTTCTTAAACTTAACCCTAACATGAACTCTAACCTTAACCACACTGTTAACCGTATGACTAAAATAATTTTTTTGTTTTCATGAATTTTTACAATATAGGCAATTTGTCTTTGTAGCTGGGGTATCTAGGAGAAACCATAAAATGGCTTCTTGGTATCATATAATGAGGTAGGGAGACTGGGAACCAATCTGGGCTAGCTAGAGCCAACTTCATACACTTGCCAGGTGGCTAGGAGTATTACAGAGAAACAACAACCAAAAATTAAACAAAAATAGTATTAGTTTTTCACTATTATTATTATTATAATATTTTTTTTACAGGTCAAATCTGAGGGGGCACGTGCCCCTGTTCCCTCTAGGGACATGAAGCCTCTGAGTCCCGATGCTGTCTGAAGGGGATGATGTCACCATATACTGTAGGTCATGACCTGTATTAGTTGAAACCAGAGCTCGTCTGTGTGTGTGTGTGTGTGTGCGTGTGTGTGTGTGTGTGTGTGTGTGTGTGTGTGTGTGTGTGTGTGTGTGTGTGTGTGTGTGTGTGTGTGTGTGTGTATGTGTGTGTGTGTGTCTGCGCACATGCAGGCACGTGTGTACGCATATGTGAGTGTGTGAGTCACGAGGTGGATTGTGACAGTGTCTTTGGCTCTGGGATGATCAGGCAGAAAATACAAACTGGAATCAATTGTATAATAATAATAATAATAATTTGGGGATGCTTATATTTGTCCTGTTACACACAGTGAGTATTGAAAATGTGTTTATTGCATATCCCAACTCCCTCTGAGACAGCCAGGGTCACCATTGTTAGGCATGGATTCCTCAACAGAGGCATACCATAGTTCTAACCCATACATTACAATCTCAACTAATTACCACCCTATGACATTTAGTCCATGGTTTATAAATCATGCTAGCCATTTATCTCACTAGAATACAAGCACGGCCCGTGGAGCTAACCACATTGCATGATAGCTTAGCTACAAAGCTAGTGCACGTATGCCATGGCACTGCATTGTAATTTGCCTGGAACAAATTAAATGGTTTGGGTCCTGGGGTTAATTATTGGACGGATGAGTTATTAACTGTGGTTAGCAGGCGAGGGTCGGGGAGGTGATTGGAAGACAGCAAAGCAGAGGCACGGTAACGCGTACTGTAATTGGGCAGTGTGTTGATTTCTAATGATGCTGGTTAGCGGGGTAGCAATGTGATGTCGTTGGAGATGTTTTATTTACTGAAAGGGAATTGGAGAGAGGGAGGGTGAGAAAGAGAGCGAGCGAGAGAGCGAGAGAGAGAGAGAGAGAGAGAGAGAGAGAGAGAGAGAGAGAGAGAGAGAGAGAGAGAGAAAGGGTTTTTTGAGAAGGATACTACATAGAAGCATGGGATGGCTAAGGACAACAAAAAAAGCCCCTTGTGGGAGGAACAAGGCAATCATGAGTTTCCATCCCCGGGCCCCGTGGCCCATCCCCCAGCCCGCCTCACCAACTGACTGTCATCACTGTCTTTTCTGGGTTATGCTGTATGCCTGGGGGGTACAGATCAGCACACAGATAGACTTAGCATCCAGCAGTGCCCTCCCTGCTAGCCTGAGTTAGTCTGAGAAATGGTAGCTACTGCAGCCCTTTCTGATCTGTTGTTCTGAGACTAATTGTATTAGCATTGATAGCTGAAAGGCCTGTATATATTATGTCTGAACTTGACCAATTCCTTTTAGGTTAGTGATTGTGAAGGAAAGGAAATGAGGCGAGAAAGCTTTGAACGGACATCCCCTATTCTATTTCAATGTAAGAGACTGCCATGTGGTCAAAGTCTTTGACCCCTATTAGGGCATAGCAGCCCCATAGCAGACTCTTACATAGAAATAGAATGAGAATGTTCAAAAGATTCTACTGTGGTCTCTTCTTTATACACTTTAGCATCCTCTCTGATTATAGGTACATGGAGTTATCTCAAACTGCACCACCCTTTGATGTAAAGGATGTCCCACTGCTTGCTTAGCGAGTACCGTTTACACCTGATTCAGCTCATACCGAGCTCATACCGGTTCCCCTCTCTCCACTGGGATTCTCTGCCTCTAACCCTATTACAGGGGCTGAGTCACTGGCTTACTGGTGCTCTTTCATGCTGTCCCTAGGAGGGGTGCGTCACTTGAGTGGGTTGAGTCACTGACGTGATCTTCCTGTCTGGGTTGGCAACCTCCTTTGGGTTGTGCCGTGGCGGAGATCTTTGTGGGCTATACTCGGCCTTGTCTCAGGATGGTATGTTGGTGGTTGAAGATATCCCTCTAGTGGTGTGGGGGCTGTGCATAGGCAAAGTGGGTGGGGTTATATCCTTCCTGTTTGGCCCTGTCCGGGGGTATCATTGGATGGGGCCACAGTGTCTCCTGACCCCTCCTGTCTCAGCCTCCAGTATTTATGCTGCAGTAGTTTATGTCGGGGGGCTAGGGTCAGTTTGTTATATCTGGAGTACTTCTCCTGTCTTATCCGGTGTCCTGTGGGAATTTAAGTATGCTCTCTCTAATTCTCTCTTTCTCTCGGGGGACCTGAGCCCTAGAACCATGCCTCAGGACTACCTGGCATGATGACATGACTCCTTGCTGTCCACAGTCCACCTGGCCGTGCTACTGCTCCAGTTTCAACTGTTCTGCCTGCGGCTATGGAATCCTGACCTGTTCACCGGACGTACTACCTGTACCAGACCTGCTGTTTTCAACTCTCTAGAGACTGCAGGAGTGGTAGAGATACTCTTAATGATCTGCTATGAAAAGCCAACTGACATTTACTCCTGAGGTGCTGACTTGCTGCACCCTCGACAACTACTGTGATTATTATTATTTGACCATGCTGGTCATTTATGAACATTTGAACATCTTGGCCATGTTCTGTTATAATCTCCACCCGGCACAGCCAGAAGAGGACTGGCCACCCCTCATAGCCTGGTTCCTCTCTAGGTTTCTTCCTAGGTTTTGGCCTTTCTAGGGAGTTTTTCCTAGCCACCGTGCTTCTACACCTGCATTGCTTGCTGTTTGGGGTTTTAGGCTGGGTTTCTGTACAGCACTTTGAGATATCAGCTGATGTATGAAGGGCTATATAAAGGGCTATATAAATACATTTGATTTGATGACTAGAATACAGTATATACATATGTAAACAGTATTGTAAACATTATTAAAGTGACCAGTCTTCCATGCCTATGTACATAGGGCAACAGTCTCTAAGGTCCAGGGTAGAGTACCAGGTGGAATTCGACTAGTAACAGTGGCTAAGGTTCAGGGCAGGGTACTGGATGGAGGTTGACTAGTGGTGAATGTTTAACAGTCTAATGGCCTGGAGATAGATGTTTTTCAGTCTCTCTGTCCCAGCTTTGACTTACCTGTAATGTCTCCTCCTTCTAGATGGTAGTGAGTTGAACAGGCCGTGGCTGAGGTCCTTGATGATCTTCTTGACCTTCCTGTGACACCAGGTGATGGAGGGCAAGCAGTGTTGGGCTGACCGCACCACCCTCTAGAGAGCCATGCGATTGTGGACGGTGTAATTGCCGTACCAGCCCGACAGGATGCTCTCAATGGTGCATCTGTAGAAGTTCATGAGGGTCTTAGGGGCCAAGCCAAATTTCTTCAGCCTCCTGAGGTTGAAGAGGCACTGTTACACCTTTTTCACCACACTAGCTGTGTGAAGGGACCATTTCAGGTCTTCAGTGAGGAACTTGAAGCTTTTGACCCTCTCCAGTGTGGCCCTGTCTTTGTAGTCCATGATCAGCTCCTTCGTTTTGTTGACTTTCAGGTTATTTTCCTGGAATCACTCCGCTAGGACTCTCACCTCCTCCCTGTAGGCCGTCTCGTCATTGTTGGTAATCAGGCCTACTACCACTGTTGTGTCGTCAAATTTGATGATTGAGTTGGGGACATGCATGCCCATGCAGTTATGGGTGAACAGGAAGTACAGGAGGGGGCTCAGCAGGAATACACATTTCAGTTGAAGGCGTTCAGTTGTACAACTGACTAGGTATCCCCCTTTCCCTTTCCCTAATGCACCCTTGTGGGGCCCTCATGTTGAGGATCAGCGTGGCGGATGTGTTGTGCCTACCTTCACCACTTGGGGTTGTCCTGTCAAGAAGTCCATGACCCAGTTGCACAGGGAGGGGTTCAGACCCAGGGCCCGGAGCTTAGTGATGAGCTTGTAGGTACTATCGTGTTGAAGAGTACCCGTTGCTCTATTGAAAAAGGCCTTCTTCAATGGCGCAAGCCGTGACACCTCAAGCTGAGGAGGGAGTTTCACAGATCCCCATCTGCTACACTGACACGCACTCAACACTTCTCTATTAACCCACACATCTCTGTGTTCAGTCTACCCACCCAACACTTCTCTATTAACCCACACATCTCTGTGTTCAGTCTACCCACCCAACACTTCTCTATTAACCCACACATCTCTGTGTTCAGTCTACCCACCCAACACTTCTCTATTAACCCACACATCTCTGTGTTCAGTCTACCCACCCAACACTTCTCTATTAACCCACACATCTCTGTGTTCAGTCTACCCACCCAATACTTCTCTATTAACCCACACATATCTGTGTTCAGTCTACCCACCCAACACTTCTCTATTAACCCACACATCTCTGTGTTCAGTCTACCCACCCAACACTTCTCTATTAACCCACACATCTCTGTGTTCAGTCTACCCACCCAACACTTCTCTATTAACCCACACATCTCTGTGTTCAGTCTACCCACCCAATACTTCTCTATTAACCCACACATCTCTGTGTTCAGTCTACCCACCCAACACTTCTCTATTAACCCACACATCTCTGTGTTCAGTCTACCCACCCAACACTTCTCTATTAACCCACACATCTCTGTGTTCAGTCTACCCACCCAACACTTCTCTATTAACCCACACATCTCTGTGTTCAGTCTACCCACCCAATACTTCTCTATTAACCCACACATCTCTGTGTTCAGTCTACCCACCCAACACTTCTCTATTAACCCACACATCTCTGTGTTCAGTCTACCCACCCAACACTTCTCTATTAACCCACACATCTCTGTGTTCAGTCTACCCACCCAACACTTCTCTATTAACCCACACATCTCTGTGTTCAGTCTACCCACCCAACACTTCTCTATTAACCCACACATCTCTGTGTTCAGTCTACCCACCCAACACTTCTCTATTAACCCACACATCTCTGTGTTCAGTCTACCCACCCAACACTTCTCTATTAACCCACACATCTCTGTGTTCAGTCTACCCACCCAACACTTCTCTATTAACCCACACATCTCTGTGTTCAGTCTACCCACCCAACACTTCTCTATTAACCCACACATCTCTGTGTTCAGTCTACCCACCCAACACTTCTCTATTAACCCACACATCTCTGTGTTCAGTCTACCCACCCAACACTTCTCTATTAACCCACACATCTCTGTGTTCAGTCTACCCACCCAACACTTCTCTATTAACCCACACATCTCTGTGTTCAGTCTACCCACCCAACACTTCTCTATTAACCCACACATCTCTGTGTTCAGTCTACCCACCCAACACTTCTCTATTAACCCACACATCTCTGTGTTCAGTCTACCCACCCAACACTTCTCTATTAACCCACACATCTCTGTGTTCAGTCTACCCACCCAATACTTCTCTATTAACCCACACATCTCTGTGTTCAGTCTACCCACCCAACACTTCTCTATTAACCCACACATCTCTGTGTTCAGTCTACCCACCCAACACTTCTCTATTAACCCACACATCTCTGTGTTCAGTCTACCCACCCAACACTTCTCTATTAACCCACACATCTCTGTGTTCAGTCTACCCACCCAACACTTCTCTATTAACCCACACATCTCTGTGTTCAGTCTACCCACCCAACACTTCTCTATTAACCCACACATCTCTGTGTTCAGTCTACCCACCCAACACTTCTCTATTAACTCACACATCTCTGTGTTAAATTCTACCCACCCACTGACATTTGTCTGCGATAGCCCATAGGAAGAGCTGGGATTGTTATGTAAGGGGGAACTATTTGAAAGTAACAAGGCCCACTTCAAATGAAGTGTTGCCATCTACCCCATTGTGGTTCTGACACACTTCCTCTGTAGAGCTATACAGTATGTGGGGGTGGCCCACAACTCTCTCTCTCTCTCTCTCTCTTTCTGTCTCTGCATCGCCATCTCTCATCTTTCTGTCTTTTCCTCACCTCCCTCTCTTTCTGTTTATCTCCTCTCCATCTCTTTCTCTGTTCTCTCAATATCCCACTCTCTCTGTCACCCTCTCTGCCTGTGACGGCAAGAAACAGTGTTCTTGTTACCATAGCAATGCAACGCTGACCAGCCTACGCCTGCTTTTGTCATGTAACTGAAGACTACTCGGTTCCTAAATCATACAGACTTGATGAGGCTAAACCGTAAAACCTTCTCATGCTTTATCCCTAACATACTTTTATAAGCACATTTTTGTATGTATCCTTTTCGTTTAGAAACTGCATATATACAGTGAAGCAGATTTCACGATGATAGAGTGCAGAGATTTTCCTGGCATCCAGACCTTATGAACATAATACAGTGAATGTATATTTCAGTTGTTGAATATCTGACCTACCCAATATAAAGCTAACATCAAACCATTACATCATCATGGAAAGGACATCCCACAAAGGAAATAGGATCTTCCTGGAGACAATACGACATGAGGAAGAAGAGGAGGAACACTGCAGTGACCAGAAATAACATGGAAAATATGATGTGAAACTGTGACGTCAGGAAACAGGAATTTCCCTGACATAGAATAAGCCTAGTCCTAGACTAAAGGCCATCCTCAATTGATGTTTTCTATTGATACCACTTTTTAGTCCAGCACTAGACTTCATCTGTGTCTGGGAGAACCGGCCCTTAGACTCCCAGACCTTTCTAATCCGTATTTTTTCACACACAGGTTTACCCTGCCAATAAAGCACCAAAGCAGAAAGCTCAGTGTGTAGTATCCAACGGAGGCTCATTGGAGGAGCTACAGGAGGACAGGCTCATTGTAATGGCTGGAATGGAATAAATGGAACAGAGTCAAAGATGTGGTTTCTATATGTTTGATGTGTTTGATACCATTCCATTAATTCCATCCAGCCATAACAATGAGCCTGTCCTACTATAGATCCTCCCACCAGCCTCCACTGGTAGTAACATATCCAACACTATGACATATTATCTTACTGTAAGACCATGGTCTCTGCATATCCCTGTTGACATTGGACCATGGAATATGACTATGGAAAATACAGTTAACTGCCAAAATAAAGGAAATACTTAAGTAAATGAGGGATACAACATATATTGAAAGCAAATGCTTCCACACAGGTGTGATTCCTGAGTTAATAAAGCTTAGGGTCAGGTATAAAATGCCCAGTTGCCCATTATTTTGGCTACCATGGCTAGAAGAAGAGATCTCAGTGACTTTGAAAGAGGGATCTCAAAGGAGCCTAGGTTGTGTGTGTGTGTGTGTGTGTGTGTGTGTGTGTGTGTGTGTGTGTGTGTGTGTGTGTGTGTGTGTGTGTGTGTGTGTGTGTGTGTGTGTGTGTGTGTCAGTCACCAGATGTCAACCCAATTTAACACTTATTGTGTGGAAATTCTGGAGAGGCACCATCAACAAAACACCAAATGATGGAATTTCTCGTACCTCCAATAGAGTTACAGACACTTGTAGAATCTAAGCCAAGGTGCATTGAAGCTGTTCTGGTGGCTCGTGGTGGCCCAATTCCCTATTAATACACGTTGTTGGTGTTTCCTTTATTTTGCCAGTTACCTGTAAATGTAGCTAAGGGGTGAAGATGGAAAACAGTAAGGGCTATTTACTCTTTTGACTCGATTATGATGAATGATTTTCCTCCACAGTCAGGAAGTGTTGACATTTTATATTCTGTCTCAAAGCTAGGTGTAACTTCACTAAAGGCTGAGGAGCACAAGCATTGGGTCGTATTTTAAAACAGGATCCCATCCTTAGGGCGTGTTCTGCTATGATGACCATAGCCGGACCTCCTCTCCCCTCCCCTCACCTCCCCTCCCCTCCCCTCCCCTCCCCTCCCCTCCCCTCCCTCTGTCACCTGACACTGTGCCAAAAGTGGAACCTTCAATGTGAACATGGAGAAGAAGGGCTCTTAGCAAACACTGTACACCAGCTTCCATTCAAAATGGAACAGGAATCTAACCATAATTTTATGACAAAACACATAGTTCCCCATCAATGAGCAGCAGACTTTATATTGTAGCTTTCCCATTACAAATGATTCAATGACCTTTCATTTGTCATGGCATTTTTGCAGTCTTCCCTTAGACTTCACAGTGCAGCCAAAACAAGATGACATGTTGTAATTATTCAGTTCTATGTATCAATTCCACCTGTGTATTTTCTGTAAGTACTGCATTTATTTCACCTTTATTTAACCAGGTAGGCTAGTTGAGATTTACAACTGCGACCTGACCAAGATAAATAATAGCAATGTGAACAGACAACAACACAGAGTTACACATGGAGTAAACAATAAACAAGTCAATAACACAGTAAAAAAATGAGAAAAAAAAGAGTCTATCTACATTGTGTGTAAAAGGCATGAGGAGGTAGGCGAATAATTACAATTTAGCAGATTAACACTGGAGTGTAAAATGATCAGATGATCATGTGCAGGTAGAGATACTGGTGTGCAAAAGAGCAGAAAAGTAAATAAATAAAAACAACATGGGGATGATGTAGGTAAATTTGGTGGGCTATTTACCGATGGACTCCAACTTCAGCGATTTTTGCAATTCGTTAAAGTCACAGGCAGCAGAGAACTGGAAGGAAAGGCGGCCAAATGAGGTGTTGGCTTTAGGGATGATCAGTGAGATACACCTGCTGGAGCGCGTGCTACGGGTGGATGTTGCCATCGTGACCAGTGAACTGAGATAAGGCGGAGCTTTACCTAGCATGGACTTGTGGATGACCTGGAGCCAGTGGGTCTGGCGATGAATATGTAGCGAGAGCCAGCCGACTATCGCAGTGGTGGGTGGTATAAGGTGCTTTAGTAACAAAACGTATGGCACTGTGATAAACTGCATCCAGTTTGCTGAGTATTGGAAGCTGTTTTGTAGATGACATCGCCGAAGTCGAGGATCGGTAGGATAGTCAGCTTTACTAGGGTAAGTTTGGCGGCGTGAGTGAAGGAGGCTTTGTTGTGAAATAGAAAGCCGACTCTAGATTTGATTTTAGATTGGAGATATTTGATATGAGTCTAGAAGGAGAGTTTACAGTCTAGCCAGACACCCAGGTACTTATAGATGTCGGAACCATCCCGGGTGGTGATGCTAGTCGGGCGTGCGGGTGCAGGCAGCGAACGGTTGAAAAGCATGCATTTGGTTTCACTAGCGTTTAAGAGAAGTTGGAGGCCACAGAAGGAGTGTTGTATGGCATTGAAGCTCGTTTGGAGGTTAGATAGCACAGTGTCCAAGGAAGGGCCAGAAGTATACAGAATGGTGTCGTCTGCGTAGAGGTGAATCAGGGAATCGCCCGCAGCAAGAGCAACATCATTGATATATACAGAGAAAAGAGTCGGCCTGAGAATTTAACCCTGTGGTACCCCCATAGAGACTGCCAGAGGACCGGGCAACATTGCATCTCTGGCTCTGTGCAGTGGGTCACTCAGTCACTCACTGTTGTCATGGAGACGAAGGCAGGAGGAAAACACACTGACATGCTGACTGGCATCCCTGAGTCAACCTCAAAATGTGAGGTCATGTGTTCTGTAGAGAGGGGGAGGAAGGGAGAGGGAGAGAGAATGAGAGAGGGAGAGAGATTGAGAGAGTTCATGCTGACAGGTCAGTGCTCCGGCCAACACCGGGGATTCGCCCACCCGTTGTCGGCCAGCTGTGATATCTGTGATACACGCGCACGTGCACGCGCGCACACACACACACACACACACACAAACACACACACACACACACACACACACACACACACACACACACACACACACACACACACACACACACACACACACACACACACACACACACTGAGGAGGTGTTTTGGCCTTTGGTATTTTCTGCATCCTAGTCAGAGAATGTGTTCCATACCATCAGCCTTGCTTTTATAGTCTCAGCCTAGTTCCACTCCCCAAAGTCAGCTGAAACATGGCTCAAGGAGAAATGTGGTTGACAGCAAAGAAATAGGATATTTCCAGAGCAGAAAAATTATAACTGACTACACCACCAAGTGATATTATGAGCCATATTCTGTGTTGATACTACCAATGGTATTACAGTTACAACAGAGGCACATACTGTATATCTATTTTACACTATTGTTGTCATGGCAACGTGTTTTTGCTGTTCTGAGAATAGATAAATGAACAATCCCTTTACATTTTCATAGGATGAACATATTACAATTCCGTCCTATGTCACTGGCAGTGGCCACAACAAATTGAAAGCAAACAAAAACAGAGTGCAGTGGTTTCCTTGACGACCAGCAGTATGCTGCTGTTACAAGTGGGCAGAGACTAACAGAGGAGTCCTCAGAGAAATGGAGGGGAATTAAAGAGCAACATCTGTGTGTGTATGTGCGTGCGCATGAGGGTGTGTGTGTCTTCATGTGCGTTTTGTCAGTGTATGTACTGCGTGCATATGTGCATGTGAAATATCCATGTGTGGGTGTATGTGTGTTTTGTATGTGTACCTACAGATGTAGGATCTTAATTTGATCACTCTTTTGGTGATGAGGATTTTCCTACGCAGCAGGAAATTCTAAAGTGTAATATATTTGATTTTTAAAAAAGCTTCTTGAGTTTAATTTCCACTTAGAAAATTCAGACTTGATTTGCCCTAGTGAAAAATGTATCAACCCCCTATAAAAAAATGCATTAATTATAATCCACATGATAATTTAAATTTCCTGTTGCTGCAGGATGATTTTCCTGCTGAAGCAAACTGGCTCATATATCTGTAGGTGCGCATGTGAATGTGTTTGTATGAGTGCTTGGTTGTATGAAATTGATCTCAAGCTTGGAATTCTTGGATGAATCCTCCAAACCATCCCTTAGACAAAAACGCCAGGAAGAGGCAACATATCTATTTACCATGACACCTCTGGGTGAGGATATCCAGATTGTTTAACAGTCACATGTAAAGGGTTGCAGGTTTGATTGCAGGGTACAGTGAAATTCTTAGGCTCCGAGCTCCAACATGCAGGACTAAGTGAAATAAAATGAGGAAAATGGTAATAAAAAGAACAGTAGAAATAGCACTATATACATCATAACAACTGTGGCAGTGATGACTAAATACATGTCCATTGGGGTAGAGGCAGAGTACAGATTGTTGAGGGGTTGTGGGGGACTGGCCATAGGGGGAGTAGCAGAAGGGAGGGGGGTATAGGCAGAGTACAGATTGTTGAGGGGTTGTGGGGGACTGGCCATAGGGGGAGTAGCAGGGGGGAGGGGGGTAGAGGCAGAGTACAGATTGTTGAGGGGTTGTGGGGGAATGGCCATAGGGGGAGTAGCAGGGGGGTAGCTGATTAATCAAATCAAATTTCATTAGTCACATGCGCCGAATACAACAGGTGTAGAGCTTACACTGAAATGCTTACATACGAGCCCCTAAACAACAATGCCATTTAAAAAAATACAGATAAGAATAAACTATCAAAGTAACAAGTAATTAAAGAGCAGCAGTGAAATAACCACAGCGAGACTATATACAGGGGAGTAACGATACAGAGTCAAGGTGAGGGGGCACCGGTTATTTGAGGTAGTATGTACATGTACAGCTGAAGTCGGAAGTTTACAGACACTTAGGTTGGAGTTATTAAAACTCGTTTTTCAACCACTCCACAAATGTCTTGTTAACAAACTATAGTTTTGGCAGGTCGGTTAGGACATCTACTTTGTGCATGACACAAGTCATTTTCCCAACAATTGTTTACAGACAGATTATTTTACTTATAATTCACTGTATCATAATTACAGTGGGTCAGAAGTTTACATACACTAAGTTGACTGTGCCTTTAAACAGCTTGGAAAATTCCAGAAAATTATTTAATGGCTTTAGAAGCTTCTGATAGACTAATTGACATAATTTGAGTCAATTGTAGGTGTACCTATGGATGTATTTCAAGACCTACCTTCAAACTCAGTGCCTCTTTGCTTGACATCATTGGAAATCAAAAGCAAATCAGCCAAGACCTCAGAATTTGTTTTTGTAGACCTCCACAAGTCTGGTTCATCCTGAACGTACCACGTTCATCTGTACAAACAATAGTACGCAAGTATAAACAGCCATCATACCGCTCAGGAAGGAGACACGTTCTGTCTCCTAGAGATGAACGTGCTTTGGTGCGAAAAATGCAAATCAATCCCAGATCAACAGCAAAGGACCTTGTGAAGATGCTGGAGGAAACAGGTACAAAAGTTTCTATATCTACATTAAAACTAGTCCTACAGTTGAAGTCGGAAGTTTACATACACCTTAGCCAACTACATTTAAACTCCGTTTTTCATCATTCCTGGCATTTAATCTGAGTTAACATTGCCGGTCTTAGGTCAATTAGGATCACCACTTTATATTAAGAATGTGAAATGTCAGAATAATAACAGAGTGGCAGTGATGTAAAGAGGGTGTAAGGTGTGGGGGGGCACTGCAAATAGTCTGGGTTGCCATTCCTAGTAACATTTCCCAGTCAGTTAGGATCACCACTTTATTTTAAGAATTTGAAATGTCAGACTAGGAGTCTTATGGTTTGGGGGTAGAAGTTGTTTAGAAGCTTCTTGGACCTAGACTTGGTGCTCCAGTACCGCTTGCCGTACGGTAGCAGAGAGAACAGTCTATGACTTGGGTGGCTGGAGTCTTTGTCCATTTTTAGGACCTCCCTCTGACACCGCCTGGTATAGAGGTCCTGGATGGCAGGAAACTTGGCCCCAGTGATGTACTGGGCTGTTTGCTCTACCCTCTGCAGTGCCTTGTGGTCAGAGTCTGAGCAGTTGCCATACCAGGCAGTGATGCAACCATGCTATTGATGGTGCAGCTGTAGAACCTTTTGAGGATCTGAGGACCAATGCCAAATATTTTCTGTCTCCTGAGGGGGAATAGGTTTTGTCACGCCCTCTTCACAACTGTCTCTGTGTGCTTTGACAATATTCGTTTGTTGGTGATGTGGACACCAAGGAACTTGAAGCTCTCAACCTGCTCTACTGCAGCACCGTCAATGAGAATGGGGGCATGCTCGGTCCTTCTTTTGCTGTAGTCCACAATCATCTCCTTTGTCTTGATCACGTTGAGGGAGAGGTTGTTGTCCTGCACCACACGACCAGGTCTCTGACCTCCTCCCCATAGGCTGTCTTGTCGTTGTCGGTGATCAGGCCTACCACTGTTGTGTCAACTGCAAACTTAATTATGGTGTTGGAGTCGTGCCTGGCCGTGCAATCATGAGTGAACAGGGAGTACAGGAGGGGACTGAGCATGCACCCCTGAGGGGCCCCTGCGTTGAGGATCAGAGTGGTGAATGTTTTGTTACCTACCCTTACCACCTGGGGGCTGCCCGTCAGGAAGTCCAGGATCCAGTTGCAGATGGAGGTGTTTAGTCCCAGGGTCCTTAGCTTATTGGTGAGCGTTGAGAGCACCATGGTGTTGAATGCTGAGCTGTAGTCAATGAATAGCATTCGCACATAAGTGTACCTTTTGTCCAGGTGGGAGAGGGCAGTGTGGAGTGCAATGGGGATTGCATCATCTGTAGATCTGTTGGGGCGGTATGCTAATTGGAGTGGGTCTAGGGTTTCTGGGATGATGGTGTTGTTAGCCATGACCAACCTTTGAAGGCACTTCAACGTGAGTGCTAAGGCACTCAGACGTGAATGCTAAGGGTCGGTAGTCGTTTAGGCAGGTTACCTTAGTGTTCCTGGGCACAGGGACTATGGTGATCTACTTAAAACATGTTGGTCTTACAGACTTGGACAGGGAGAGGTTGAAAATGTCAGTGAAGACACTGGCTAGTTGGTCAGAGCATGCTCGCAGTACACGTCCTGGTAATCCTTCTGGCCCTGCGGCCTTGTGAATGTTGACCTGTTTGAAGGTCTCACATTGACTGCGGAGAGTGTGATCACAGTCTTATGGAACAGCTGGTGCTCTCATGCATGTTTCAGTGTTATTTGCCTCGAAGCGAGCATAGAAGTAGTTTAGCACGTCTGGTAGGCTCGTGTCACTGGGCAGCTCTCGGCTGTGCTTCCCCGTGTAGTCTATAATGGTTTGCAAGCCCTGCCATATTCGACGAGCGTCAGAGCCGGTGTAGTACGATTCGATCTTAGTCCTGTATTAATGCTTGCCTGTTTGATAATTTGTCGGAGGGCATAGCGGGATCTCTTCAAAGCTTCCGGGTTAGAGTCCCACTCCTTGAAAGGGGCAGCTCTAGCCTTTAGCTCAGTGCGGATGCTGCCTGTAATCCATGGCTTCTGGTTGGGGTATGTACGTACAGTCACTGTGGGGACGACTTCATTGATGCATTTATTGATGAAGCCAATGACTGATGTGATGTACTCCTCAATGCTATCGGTGGAATCCCGGAACATATTCCAGTCTGTGCTAGCAAAACAGTCCTATCGCTTAGCATCTGTTTCATCTGACCACTTTTTCATTGATCTAGTCACTGGTGCATCCTGCTTTAATTTTTGCTTGTAAGCAGGAATCAGGAAACCATCAGGCTGCTATTCAGCAGCCTGATGGTCTGAAGGTAGAAACTATTGGCCAGTCTTCCAGTTTTCTCCATGTCGCTCCTGTACTGACCGTGTCTGAGTGATGGAAGCAGGGAACAGGGCATGGCTCGGGTGGCTGGGGTCCCTAATGATCTTCTTGGTCTTCTTGTGACACCTGGTGTTGTAGGTCCTGGAGGGCAGGCAGTTTGCACCCACCCGGCTACGCGTATCACCCTCTGAAGCAACTTGCGGTCCGCGGTGGTGGAGTTGCTGTACCAGGCTGTGATGCAGCCCGACAGTATGCTCTCAATGGTGCTCCTGTAGAACCCTGTATACCCAAGACTGCGTGGCCTCACACAGTTCCAACTGCATCATCAAGTTTGCTGACGGCACGACAGGCCTGATTACCAACAACGACAAGATGACCTACAGGGAGCTGATGAAATTTGGCCAAGGTTCCTTGGGCACAGGCCAAATTTCATCAGCATCCTGAGGTTGAAGAGTAACTGTCGTGTCTTCTTCACCACAGTGTCCGTGTGCTTTGACCATTTCAGCTTCTCTGAGGTGTGTATGCCGAGGATTTCGAAGTTATTGACCGTCTCCATGGGGCCCTGTTGTTGAGGACAGGGGTTTGTCCAGCCATGTTCTTCGTGAAGTCCACAATCAGCTCCTTCGCTTTGCTGACGTTGAGGGAGAGGTTGTTTACCTGGAACCATGCTGACAGAGTGTCTACCACCTCCCTGTAGGTCATCTTGTCGTTGTTGGTAAACAGGCCTGTCGTGTCGTCAGCAAACTTGATGATGCAGTTGGAACTGTGTGAGGCCACGCAGTCTTGGGTATACAGGGAATACAGGAGGGAACTGAGGACGCACCCTTGTTGGGTCCCTGTATTGACAATCAGGGTTGAGGTAAATGTTGCCTAACTTCACCACCTGGGAAGTCCAGGACCCAGTTGCATAGGAAGGAGTTCAAACCCTGGGCTGTGAGCTTTGTAATGACCTGAAGGCTGGGCGGTATTGAAGGCCGAGCTGTAGTCGAAGCACTTCTTAATGACAGAAATGAATGCTACTGGACGGTAGCTCAGTTACTTTCCCTTTCTTGGGCATGGGGATGATAGTGGACATCTTGAAGCAAGTGGGTATTTATTTTATTTTTTATTTAACCTTTATTTAACTAGGCAAGTCAGTTAAGAACATATTTTTAATTACAATGACGGCCTAGGAACAATGGGTTAACTGCCTTGTTCAGGGGCAGAATTGCAGATGTTAACCTTGTCAGCTCGGGGATTTGATCTAGCAACCTTTCAGTTACTGGCCCAACACTCTAACTATTAGGCTACCTGCCATCCCAAAGAGAGTTAGCGAGAGATTGAAAATGTCACAGAACACAACAGTCAGTACATGCTCGGAGGGCACAACTAGGGATGCCATCTGGGCCGGAAGCCTTGTGAGGGTTAACACGTTTGAATGATTTACAGTACATACGTAGTCAGTGGAGACCGTGAGTATGTAGCCCACGTTGTCATTAGGGTCGGCAGCTCAGGGTCAGTGTGCTAAAAAAAATGTGTTTAGCCCGCCTGGTAGTGTGGCGTTGGTGACCGCGATGTAGCTGGCTTTCTTTTTGTAATCCATGATCGTTAGGAGCCCTTGCCACATACGCCTTGTGTTGGAACCACTGAATTGCTCCTCCACTTTGTCCCTTTACTTGTGTTATGCCATCTCAATCAATCTGTGTAGGTCGTATTTGTACTGTTTAACCAAGATCCTCGCTCTGAGTTCATCAAGTTTGTTCATTAATGATTGAACATTGGCGGTTAGTATGTTCAGTAAAAGAGGACTGGTCGCCCGGCGTCTTCATCTCACTAAGACGCCGCCACATCTGCCTAGCCGTCGGCATCTTTGCACATGGAAGGAAGGAGTGATGTTGATGCTTGACTTCCTGTTCACATATCCTTTTTCCTGTTTTCTGATGGTTTTCCTTCTACATCTGTGTGTGTGAGCATGTGCCTGTGTCAGTGTGTGTGTAAATCTCACTGCAGCTGCCCAACCCTTACCAGCTGTGCTCAGGCACTGCGAGAGAGAGAGAGAGAGATAGAGAGAGAGAGAGAGAGAGAGAGAGAGAGAGAGAGAGAGAGAGAGAGAGAGAGAGAGAGAGAGAGAGCTGTGTCTCAGCAGCCCACTGTTTGACAGCTAGCTGCTGCCACCTCTCTCTCCCTGGCCACAAGCCACAGTATGGCGCTTCGGCTGCACCCTGCCACACCGCTTCTCTTCTCTTCCCACCTACAGGAATTGAGGAAAGCAGGGGAAATGATCCCTCGTAAATCCCGATAGAGGCTTGTTCAAGTTAACCAAGCTGATTATTGAAATAGAAAGGCTAAATTGTAATCAAAGACCATATTTTCATATGGGTGAGCGGACCATACTGTAATGTAGCTTTGCTATGTGTGAATGCTTCCTCAGTGTAGTGCCCTTCAAACACAGAGATGAATCATAGAGCCCAGGGTGTTAGCATTGCCAATTAGCATGCTAGCAGTGCCTCTGCTCTCTGCTCTGTTTGTGGTTGTAAATGCAATGAATCCAGCTTTCTCCTATGATCTGACCTGTGGAGACATAAATCAATATCATTATAAATCAATAGATCAATATTCTCCTCCTTTCAAAAGATGAAAGGCTGTGTAAGAAGGAAATGTATGACGAGAGGTAGCCCAGTCTGATCAGCAGCACATTAGCATTGAGCAGGAGGCTAGCTTCAACAGTGGTGATGAAAATTGTGAAATATTAATAAGTGTGTGCGTGCGTGTGTGCACTTGGGTTGGTGTGTGTGTGTGTGTCAGTGTCTGTGTGGTCCCTCCAGAAAGGTTTGAAACTCACCATAAAACCATCCTCCTCTCAACAGTCCCTATCTGTTCTATGAGAAATGTAACTAGAAATAAAAGCAACACAGAAATGCCCCGGCCGAACAAGAGGCCTCATATCAAACTATGTATTTTACTGTATGAGGAATGGATGGTCAGTCACAGCTTGACATGGATCTCCATAGAAAAAGAGGCCTTATAGGAAGACATTTGCATGACAATATTGGGTCATTTTATAGATGTAATGTCACATGCACAAGTACAGTGAAATGCCTTTCTTGCAAGCTCTCACCCCAACAATGCAGTAATCAATAACAATGTAATACTAAAGATAACAAGGTAGAACAAAAACACACAAGATATAAAAATAAGAAGAACACGATAAAGTAAGTAAGCATACTATATACAGGGTCAGTCAGTTTCAGTACCGTATTTACAATGTTCAGGAATACTGGAGTGACAGAGATAGATAGAGATAGATACAGTATCTGTCACGTGTGCTCCCTCTCCGGCCTCTAGGTCACCAGGCTGATCGTTATGGCTCCTGTCACCATTGTTACACGCACCTGCTCGTCATCAGACTCACCTGGACTGCATTACTTCCCTGATTGCCTTCCCTATATATGTCACTCCCTTTGGTTCCTTCCCCAGGCGTCATTGTTTCTGTTCCAGTGTCATGTCTGTGTGTTTGTGTTTCTTGTTTTGTATTTAGTTGTGTTTATTTATTAAAACACTCACTCCCTGAACTTGCTTTCCGACTCTCAGCGCACTCGTTACAATATCGCCTTGATTTAGGACAGACACTTTAAAACCTTTCTCATGATTGTATTTTTTCACTGTCCTTTTTGCCATTATGAATGTGTTATTCAATGTGTTCCTATGGGTTTTTAGTAGTAAAGGCCAAAATCAAAAAATGTTTTAATATACATTTTTAAATATTATTGTAGATTTTATTTGTAGTACTTTTAGCCTACAATATTTAGAGTCACAGTCAATGTCTATTTCAATTGAAATAATGTATAATTCCTTATGAGCTTTGGAACAATGTTGTTCCAAGCGAAGTCGTAGCGCTGCCGTAGGCCTGAAACACACTCATGATTGTGGCTTTAATATTTGTGGAAATTCTTCAAAATTGGGGGACAATGAAAGCATGATATAAACAGTGGCGTGTATTCATGCATGCCAAGGGAAGCCAGGGTTCCTCAAATAAAATAATGTATATTTTGTCTCGCTCTGTGTTTTCATAATTTTCCAGCCTGGAAAATTTGAAAGTGGCTGAATGTCAATGGTGAAATCCTCCGGACGAGGGAAACAGCATCCCTCTGTCTCAGTATGTGTAGACCATGTATCTGATGCTGTCTGGACAGTGAAACAGCATCCCTCTGTCTCAGTATGTGTAGACCATGTATCTGATGCTGTCTGGACAGGGAAACAGCATCCCTCTGTCTCAGTATGTGTAGACCATGTATCTGATGCTGTCTGGACAAGGAAACAGCATCCCTCTGTCTCAGTATGTGTAGACCATGTATCTGATGCTGTCTGGACAGTGAAACAGCATCCCTCTGTCTCAGTATGTGTAGACCATGTATCTGATGCTGTCTGGACAGGGAAACAGCGTCCCTCTGTCTCAGTATGTGTAGAACATGTATCTGATGCTGTCTGGACAGGGAAACAGCATCCCTCTGTCTCAGTATGTGTAGACCATGTATCTGATGCTGTCTGGACAGTGAAACAGTATCCCTCTGTCTCTGTATGTGTAGACCATGTATCTGATGCTGTCTGGACAGGGAAACAGCATCCCTCTGTCTCAGTATGTGTATACCATGTATCTGATGCTGTCTGGACAGGGAAACAGCATCCCTCTGTCTCAGTATGTGTAGACCATGTATCTGATGCTGTCTGGACAGGGAAACAGCATCCCTCTGTCTCAGTATGGGTAGACCATGTATCTGATGCTGTCTGGACAGGGAAACAGCATCCCTCTGTCTCTGTATGTGTAGACCATGTATCTGATGCTGTCTGGACAGGGAAACAGCATCCCTCTGTCTCAGTATGTGTAGACCATGTATCTGATGCTGTCTGGACAGGGAAACAGCATCCCTCTGTCTCAGTATGTGTAGACCATGTATCTGATGCTGTCTGGACAGTGAAACAGCATCCCTCTGTCTCTGTATGTGTAGACCATGTATCTGATGCTGTCTGGACAGGGGAACAGCATCCCTCTGTCTCAGTATGTGTAGACCATGTATCTGATGCTGTCTGGACAGGGAAACAGCATCCCTCTGTCTCAGTATGTGTATACCATGTATCTGATGCTGTCTGGACAGGGAAACAGCATCCCTCTGTCTCAGTATGTGTAGACCATGTATCTGATGCTGTCTGGACAAGGAAACAGCATCCCTCTGTCTCAGTATGTGTAGACCATGTATCTGATGCTGTCTGGACAGTGAAACAGCATCCCTCTGTCTCAGTATGTGTAGACCATGTATCTGATGCTGTCTGGACAGGGAAACAGCATCCCTCTGTCTCAGTATGTGTAGACCATGTATCTGATGCTGTCTGGACAGTGAAACAGCATCCCTCTGTCTCAGTATGTGTAGACCATGTATCTGATGCTGTCTGGACAGTGAAACAGCATCCCTCTGTCTCAGTATGTGTAGACCATGTATCTGATGCTGTCTGGACAAGGAAACAGCATCCCTCTGTCTCAGTATGTGTAGACCATGTATATGATGCTGTCTGGACAGTGAAACAGCATCCCTCTGTCTCAGTATGTGTAGACCATGTATCTGATGCTGTCTGGACAAGGAAACAGCATCCCTCTGTCTCAGTATGTGTAGACCATGTATCTGATGCTGTCTGGACAGTGAAACAGCATCCCTCTGTCTCAGTATGTGTAGACCATGTATCTGATGCTGTCTGGACAAGGAAACAGCATCCCTCTGTCTCAGTATGTGTAGACCATGTATCTGATGCTGTCTGGACAGGGAAACAGCATCCCTCTGTCTCAGTATGTGTAGACCATGTATCTGATGCTGTCTGGACAGGGAAACAGCATCCCTCTGTCTCAGTATGTGTAGACCGTGTATCTGATGCTGTCTGGACAGGGAAACAGCATCCCTCTGTCTCAGTATGTGTAGACCATGTATCTGATGCTGTCTGGACAAGGAAACAGCATCCCTCTGTCTCAGTATGTGTAGACCATGTATCTGATGCTGTCTGGACAGTGAAACAGCATCCCTCTGTCTCAGTATGTGTAGACAATGTATCTGATGCTGTCTGGACAGGGAAACAGCGTCCCTCTGTCTCAGTATGTGTAGAACATGTATCTGATGCTGTCTGGACAGGGAAACAGCATCCCTCTGTCTCAGTATGTGTAGACCATGTATCTGATGCTGTCTGGACAGTGAAACAGTATCCCTCTGTCTCTGTATGTGTAGACCATGTATCTGATGCTGTCTGGACAGGGAAACAGCATCCCTCTGTCTCAGTATGTGTATACCATGTATCTGATGCTGTCTGGACAGGGAAACAGCATCCCTCTGTCTCAGTATGTGTAGACCATGTATCTGATGCTGTCTGGACAGGGAAACAGCATCCCTCTGTCTCAGTATGGGTAGACCATGTATCTGATGCTGTCTGGACAGGGAAACAGCATCCCTCTGTCTCTGTATGTGTAGACCATGTATCTGATGCTGTCTGGACAGGGAAACAGCATCCCTCTGTCTCAGTATGTGTAGACCATGTATCTGATGCTGTCTGGACAGGGAAACAGCATCCCTCTGTCTCAGTATGTGTAGACCATGTATCTGATGCTGTCTGGACAGTGAAACAGCATCCCTCTGTCTCTGTATGTGTAGACCATGTATCTGATGCTGTCTGGACAGGGGAACAGCATCCCTCTGTCTCAGTATGTGTAGACCATGTATCTGATGCTGTCTGGACAGGGAAACAGCATCCCTCTGTCTCAGTATGTGTATACCATGTATCTGATGCTGTCTGGACAGGGAAACAGCATCCCTCTGTCTCAGTATGTGTAGACCATGTATCTGATGCTGTCTGGACAAGGAAACAGCATCCCTCTGTCTCAGTATGTGTAGACCATGTATCTGATGCTGTCTGGACAGTGAAACAGCATCCCTCTGTCTCAGTATGTGTAGACCATGTATCTGATGCTGTCTGGACAGGGAAACAGCATCCCTCTGTCTCAGTATGTGTAGACCATGTATCTGATGCTGTCTGGACAGTGAAACAGCATCCCTCTGTCTCAGTATGTGTAGACCATGTATCTGATGCTGTCTGGACAGTGAAACAGCATCCCTCTGTCTCAGTATGTGTAGACCATGTATCTGATGCTGTCTGGACAAGGAAACAGCATCCCTCTGTCTCAGTATGTGTAGACCATGTATATGATGCTGTCTGGACAGTGAAACAGCATCCCTCTGTCTCAGTATGTGTAGACCATGTATCTGATGCTGTCTGGACAAGGAAACAGCATCCCTCTGTCTCAGTATGTGTAGACCATGTATCTGATGCTGTCTGGACAGTGAAACAGCATCCCTCTGTCTCAGTATGTGTAGACCATGTATCTGATGCTGTCTGGACAAGGAAACAGCATCCCTCTGTCTCAGTATGTGTAGACCATGTATCTGATGCTGTCTGGACAGGGAAACAGCATCCCTCTGTCTCAGTATGTGTAGACCATGTATCTGATGCTGTCTGGACAAGGAAACAGCATCCCTCTGTCTCAGTATGTGTAGACCATGTATCTGATGCTGTCTGGACAGGGAAACAGCATCCCTCTGTCTCAGTATGTGTAGACCATGTATCTGATGCTGTCTGGACAGTGAAACAGCATCCCTCTGTCTCTGTATGTGTAGACCATGTATCTGATGCTGTCTGGACAGGGGAACAGCATCCCTCTGTCTCAGTATGTGTAGACCATGTATCTGATGCTGTCTGGACAGGGAAACAGCATCCCTCTGTCTCAGTATGTGTAGACCATGTATCTGATGCTGTCTGGACAGGGAAACAGCATCCCTCTGTCTCAGTATGTGTAGACCATGTATCTGATGCTGTCTGGACAAGGAAACAGCATCCCTCTGTCTCGGTATGTGTAGACCATGTATCTGATGCTGTCTGGACAGTGAAACAGCATCCCTCTGTCTCAGTATGTGTAGACCATGTATCTGATGCTGTCTGGACAGGGAAACAGCATCCCTCTGTCTCAGTATGTGTAGACCATGTATCTGATGCTTTCTGGACAAGGAAACAGCATCCCTCTGTCTCAGTATGTGTAGACCATGTATCTGATGCTGTCTGGACAGTGAAACAGCATCCCTCTGTCTCAGTATGTGTAGACCATGTATCTGATGCTGTCTGGACAAGGAAACAGCATCCCTCTGTCTCAGTATGTGTAGACCATGTATATGATGCTGTCTGGACAGTGAAACAGCATCCCTCTGTCTCAGTATGTGTAGACCATGTATCTGATGCTGTCTGGACAGTGAAACAGCATCCCTCTGTCTCAGTATGTGTAGACCATGTATCTGATGCTGTCTGGACAGTGAAACAGCATCCCTCTGTCTCAGTATGGGTAGACCATGTATCTGATGCTGTCTGGACAAGGAAACAGCATCCCTCTGTCTCAGTATGTGTAGACCATGTATCTGATGCTGTCTGGACAGTGAAACAGCATCCCTCTGTCTCAGTATGTGTAGACCATGTATCTGATGCTGTCTGGACAAGGAAACAGCATCCCTCTGTCTCAGTGTGTGTAGACCATGTATCTGATGCTGTCTGGACAGGGAAACAGCATCCCTCTGTCTCAGTATGTGTAGACCATGTATCTGATGCTGTCTGGACAGGGAAACAGCATCCCTCTGTCTCAGTATGTGTAGACCATGTATCTGATGCTGTCTGGACAAGGAAACAGCATCCCTCTGTCTCAGTATGTGTAGACCATGTATCTGATGCTGTCTGGACAGGGAAACAGCATCCCTCTGTCTCAGTATGTGTAGACCATGTATCTGATGCTGTCTGGACAGGGAAACAGCATCCCTCTGTCTCAGTGTGTGTAGACCATGTATCTGATGCTGTCTGGACAGTGAAACAGCATCCCTCTGTCTCAGTATGTGTAGACCATGTATCTGATGCTGTCTGGACAGGGAAACAGCATCCCTCTGTCTCAGTGTGTGTAGACCATGTATCTGATGCTGTCTGGACAGTGAAACAGCATCCCTCTGTCTCAGTATGTGTAGACCATGTATCTGATGCTGTCTGGACAGTGAAACAGCATTCCTCTGTCTCAGTATGTGTAGACCATGTATCTGATGCTGTCTGGACAGGGAAACAGCATCCCTCTGTCTCAGTATGTGTAGACCATGTATCTGATGCTGTCTGGACAAGGAAACAGCATCCCTCTGTCTCAGTATGTGTAGACCATGTATCTGATGCTGTCTGGACAGTGAAACAGCATCCCTCTGTCTCAGTATGTGTAGACCATGTATCTGATGCTGTCTGGACAGGGAAACAGCATCCCTCTGTCTCAGTATGTGTAGACCATGTATCTGATGCTGTCTGGACAGTGAAACAGCATCCCTCTGTCTCAGTATGTGTAGACCATGTATCTGATGCTGTCTGGACAGGGAAACAGCATCCCTCTGTCTCAGTATGTGTAGACCATGTATCTGATGCTGTCTGGACAAGGAAACAGCATCCCTCTGTCTCAGTATGTGTAGACCATGTATCTGATGCTGTCTGGACAGGGAAACAGCATCCCTCTGTCTCAGTATGTGTAGACCATGTATCTGATGCTGTCTGGACAGGGAAACAGCATCCCTCTGTCTCAGTGTGTGTAGACCATGTATCTGATGCTGTCTGGACAGTGAAACAGCATCCCTCTGTCTCAGTATGTGTAGACCATGTATCTGATGCTGTCTGGACAGGGAAACAGCATCCCTCTGTCTCAGTGTGTGTAGACCATGTATCTGATGCTGTCTGGACAGTGAAACAGCATCCCTCTGTCTCAGTATGTGTAGACCATGTATCTGATGCTGTCTGGACAGTGAAACAGCATCCCTCTGTCTCAGTATGTGTAGACCATGTATCTGATGCTGTCTGGACAGGGAAACAGCATCCCTCTGTCTCAGTATGTGTAGACCATGTATCTGATGCTGTCTGGACAAGGAAACAGCATCCCTCTGTCTCAGTATGTGTAGACCATGTATCTGATGCTGTCTGGACAGTGAAACAGCATCCCTCTGTCTCAGTATGTGTAGACCATGTATCTGATGCTGTCTGGACAGGGAAACAGCATCCCTCTGTCTCAGTATGTGTAGACCATGTATCTGATGCTGTCTGGACAGTGAAACAGCATCCCTCTGTCTCAGTATGTGTAGACCATGTATCTGATGCTGTCTGGACAGGGAAACAGCATCCCTCTGTCTCAGTATGTGTAGACCATGTATCTGATGCTGTCTGGACCAAAAGAGTGTAACATGTTGCAGCCGTAGCATTTGATTGATTGATGCTAGCAAGCATTTGGCCTCCCTTGATAAAACAATTATAAAATCATTTGCCAATCAGCTTTGAGTTGAGTTCAACTGTGGGTTATCCTGGTGCAACAAAACGCCCCCAAGGGAGGCCAGATTGGATTTGGCTTCAGACCAATCAACTATCTAACTTAGCTTGTTCTGTGATTCATTGTTGCCCATGCAAGGGAATTAGGATAGCCAGCATTTTAGCTAGGTAGCCTATGACAACAAAAAAGTGTACTGTATGACAGAGCCATAGACCGTTTAGCCAGCATGAAAGAGAGGAGGATGGCATCAGCGTTCAACTAGTCTACAAGTAAGGTGAGTCAACAAAAATGTTTATACTTGCACGCACACACACGCAAACAGACAGAAATCAGTACCATGGACAGCCACATGTTTTTGTTGATTTCACGTTGAATTCATGCTAGTTGACAACTCAACCAAATGTAAATCAAAACTAGACGTTGAACTGACGTCTGTGCCCAGTGGCTTCCTCCTGTAGTTCTCGCCAGTATTAGCTCATCCATCAGTAAAAGTTACATCCCTGTAAATGCAGGGTTACAACAGAGAAGTAAAAGGATGATGCAGAAGAGAACCAATACAAAGTCAACAAAAACCTGGGTGGAAAGTCCAAACCAAGGGGAACCAGTGAAATTATGGAGACAGCAGAAGTAGTGAAAGGCAGCACAATGACATATAAGCTCTTTACACACAACTGTGAGTATTTTGTGACTAACCTCAGGTAAGCATATGACACTATGATTGGAGGAATATTCTACTGATGTTGTAATGTTTTGCCTAGAGAGACACTCCTTATGGGTATTTTCTCTGTATAGTTTTCCCTTTAGGCAGATGACACTGCTTTTAGCAACAGCAGGAGGTCTAGGCCAAGTGTATGGTCCCACAGTTATTGCTACTGGTGTCTCTGCTCCTGGAGCTATTCGTTCTAGCCAAGTAAGGCAATAGGTCTCTTTGGCCTTGTATGAATCCAAGAAGAAATATCAGTGATGAAAAATGCCCTTTCATAACAAAAAGTTAGTTTGGTCATTTTCCTGCATAGCAAATATATAGTTTATTATTACTTTATAAATTAAAACATATTATTAAATAAACACTCATCTTTCATTGTTCTAGACTCTAGATACAAAAATGACTTTTTGTATGTCTATAATATAATTTTCTTTAAAAGTAAAAGCACACACTGGACCAGGTGTGGTCCTCAGTGGTTGGGCACTTCTGGTATTCTTTGGTTTTCCTCTGGGTCCCTGGCTCTTTGATATGTTAAAAGTTAGATATTCCACATGACTGATTCTCCAAGTTAGAATCAGTCCCTGATTAAGGGAGGATGGAAAACCAGCAGCACCCACAAGGACTGGACTTATCCATGTTAGATATGTTACTTATCAACTGAACTGAAACAGGTAACCAGTTTAGTTATTTACTTCACTTTGCTACCAAGGCACAGAGGAGGGTTGTCTCATGGATGCTTCTCACCCCTAGTCATCCATAGTCCTTAAATGGACATTTAGCTGAACACTTTTAAAAAAAAGACTGATAATAAGCAATGAAAATAAACTCAGGTTGTTTCACTCTGTTTCTACAGAGAGTGACACATATAACATCCTTTCAAATTGCAAATAAATAATGTTTTTGTGCCATTATGGGAGGGTGGAGGTGGGCAAAAATAACACATAGCGTATCATATTCTCACTGTGTGCACTGTGCAGAGTCATTGTTTTGGCTACAACTATGATCAGTGAACAGCCTACTAGTCCGATAACATCAGTCAGGTGTGTGTTTTTCTGAGAAGAGCTCTTTTTGATCAGATATTATTTGCGCAGAAAATAGAAAACATATTATGTAATTTGCTTTGCTTGTCTATCTTAAACTCTGTGTGTAACTGTGAGATGAGAAAAGTCTTCAAATGTTTTAACAATTGAATTGATCTATTTTAAGAAAGCATCTTGTAAAGGCACTTGTATTTAGCCTTTGAATTTATTTCAGTGTATTTATTGTGTTCTGATATATATCAGAACGTATACCACGGGCATGACAAAACATTTAGTTTTACTGCTCTAATTACATTGGTAACAAGTTTATAATAGCAATAAGGCTCCTCTGGGGTTTGCACTGTAATTCATATCATAGGCCTAATAGTACAGTAGAGCTCTGTTTACTTGCACACAATATAGCTGGATCTTCTCATCCTGCCCCTAGGGGTCCACCGTCCTGCAGTGCCCCAACCCACTACAACCCACTCAGCTTTAGGATCTTAGTGAAACATGAGTTATTGGTTTCAGGTTTGTTAGGCCAAGGCCAGAGTGACAACCAATAGTACAGCAGACCTCCAGGGCCAGGACTGAGCAACCTAGCAATAGGGATTGCCTAAATAGGTACAGTGGCTTGCGAAATTATTCACCCCCTTGGCATTTTTCCTATTTTGTTGCCTTACAATGTGGAATTAAAATGGATTTTTGGGGGTTTGTATCATTTGATTTACACAACAAGCCGACCACATTGAAGATGCAAAATTTGTTTTACTGTGAAACAAACCAGAAATAAGACAAAAAAATCAGAACTTGAGTGTGCATAACTATTCACCCCCCAAAGTCAAAACTTTGTAGAGCCACCCTTCGCAGCAATTACAGCTGAAAGTGTCTTGGGGTATGTCTCTATAAGCTTCTATAAGCACATCTCTATAAGCACATCTAGCCACTGGGATTTTTGCCCATTCTTCAAGGCAAAACTGCTCCAGCTCCTTCAGGTTGGAAGGGTTACGCTGGTGTACAGCAATCTTTAAGTCATACCACAGATTCTCAATTGGATTGAGGTCTGGGCTTTGACTAGGCCATTCCAAGACATTTAAATGTTTCCCCTTAAACCACTCAAGTGTTGCTTTAGCAGTATGCATAGGGTCATTGTCCTACTGGAAGGTGAACCTCCGTCCCAGTCTCAAATCTCTGGAAGACTGAAACATCCATCATTCCTTCAATTCTGACCAGTTTCCCAGTCCCAGCCGATGAAAAACATCCCATTCCATACGTTTTATGGAGTCTCCCACATGCCTTTTGGCGAATACCTAATGTGTTTTTTTTCTGGCCACTTCCATAAAGCCCAGCTCTGTGGAGTGTACGGCTTAAAGTGGTCCTGTGGACAGATACTCCAATCTCCGCTGTGGAGCTTTGCAGCTCCTTCAGGGTTATCTCTGGTCTCTTTCTTGCCTCTCTGATTAAAGCCGTCCTTGCCTGGTCTGTGAGTTTTGGTGGGCGGCCGTCTCTGGCAGGTTATAATGGATTTAATAGTGCTCCGTGGGACGTTCAAAGTTTTGGATTTTTTTTTATAACCCAACCCTGATCTGTACTTCTCCACAACTTTGTCCCTGACCTGTTTGGAGCGCTCCTTGGTCTTCATGGGGCCGCTTGCTTGGTGGTGCCCCTTGCTTGGTGGTGTTGCAGACTCTGGGATCTTTCAGAACAGGTATATATATATATATATATATATATACAAAGACCATGTGACAGATCATGTGACACTTAGAATGCACACCGGTGGACTTTATTTAAGTAATTATGTGACTTCTGAAGGTAATTGGTTGCACCAGATCTTATTTAGGGGCTTCATAGCAAAGGGGGTGAATACATATGCACACACCACTTTTCCGGTTTTTATTTTTTAGAATTTTTTGAAACATGTTATTTTTTTCATTGCACTTCACCAATTTGTATTATTGTGTGTATGTCCATTACATGAAATCCACATAAAAATCCATTTAAATTACAGGTTGTAATGCAACAAAATAGGAAAAACTCCAAGGGGGTGAATACTTTTGAATGGCACTAGTACATTCTATGGATGGTCTTAAACTGCAGTCATTTATGTCTGAGATGATATGAACATGACTGGGCATTCAAACACATCTGTATCCATTCATCATCATCAGTAGTGGCTCCCAGGTCTTCCTCACATTTTGATTTTTTATGTTTTGTGTCATCGTGAAAAGCGAATCAACCTTACAGTTTGGAAATCAACTATAGAGGTTTGTCAGACTATTTGAAGCTTCTGGCTTGTCCAGTATTGGCTGCACAGATATAATAAAGTGAATAAAAGTTAACTTCAGTGCCGCACCAGACTGCTCTTCCCTGGTTGCCTGACCCTGCTGAGACCCCTGTCACCATCTGATCCTGCTCAGATGAGGCATGATGAAGAATTACCTTGGTGTGCATTTATACATTATATTTTCCAAGAATAGAATCAAGTGTTAAATTATTGAAATGACCATTATACTGAGACTGTAGCCTACCCATCAACTCAAGATGTAATTTTGTATCTATTAACTGATTGTTATAATATACTGCAAAATAAACCTGAGCTCCATTGACTGGTCTTCCCTGGCTGTCTGACCCTGCAGGGACACCTGTCACCATCTGATCCTGCTAAGACATGTTGAGTATAGTGTTGTGTACTAACTGTGCATCATGACAGTGAAGCCTGTAGAGTTGTTCATACAGTTTCAGTGTAAAAAGTCAGGAATTAGTTAGGGAAACTATCAGATCAATTACATTACATTGATGTACTGACTGTGATTGGGGCAAAAAATGATATCTAGCATCAGCCAACTTTTGGCTAGCTCTAATGGTACATCAACTGGAGGAAACAAGTCAAGTTAATTTACTGCTGTTGAAACGGAACAAAAAAAAGGCTACAAAACATTTCCATACACACAAGAGCTGTTAGACACTGCTACCTGACAGATAGCTGGAGGCTAGAGCTGAACTGGCTGTGGTAGCTACTAGCTAGCTAGCTAGTTCATTCACTTCAGACAGAACTTCAGTAGAGAGGGGATGAAACACTAGCTAAAGTTACATGTCAGTTACACTACTAGCTCAGCACCAGGAATAAATACTTGTTTTTTCTGTTAAATTAAACTGCAGTTACCTTGCCAGCTATATCAGTCAGTTAAGAGTACACCGTTTTTGCTCCACTTGCTTTTACAACTCAGAGAAAAAGCACAACACACAGACAACAGCTGCCTTTGTTCTCACGCTCTGTGGTGTCTGCTTGGTCCTAAATCCAGCCGTATGAAACCACCAAACTGCCTGGTCCTAAATCCAGCCGTCTGAAACCACCAAACTGCTTGGTCCTAAATCCAGCCGTCTGAAACCACCAAACTGCCTGGTCCTAAATCCAGCCATCTGAAACCACCGAACTGCCTGGTCCTAAATCCAGCCGTCTGAAACCACCGAACTACCTGGTCCTAAATCCATCCATCTGAAACCACCGAACTGCCTGGTCCTAAATCCAGCCGTCTGAAACCACCAAACTGCCTGGTCCTAAATCCAGCCGTCTGAAACCACCAAACTGCCTGGTCCTAAATCCAGCTGTCTGAAACCATCAAACTGCCTGGTCCTAAATCCAGCCATCTGAAACCACCAAACTGCCTGGTCCTAAATCCAGCCGTCTGAAACCACCAAACTGCCTGGTCCTAAATCCAGCCGTCTGAAACCACCAAACTGCCTGGTCCTAAATCCAGCCGTCTGAAACCACCAAACTGCCTGGTCCTAAATCCAGCCGTCTGAAACCACCAAACTGCCTGGTCCTAAATCCAGCCGTCTGAAACCACCAAACTGCCTGGTCCTAAATCCAGCCGTCTGAAACCACCAAACTGCCTGGTCCTAAATCCAGCCGTCTGAAACCACCAAACTGCCTGGTCCTAAATCCAGCCGTCTGAAACCACCAAACTGCCTGGTCCTAAATCCAGCCGTCTGAAACCACCAAACTGCCTGGTCCTAAATCCAGCCGTCTGAAACCACCAAACTGCCTGGTCCTAAATCCAGCCGTCTGAAACCACCGAACTGCCTGGTCCTAAATCCAGCCGTATGAAACCACCAAACTGCCTGGTCCTAAATCCAGCCATCTGAAACCACCAAACTGCCTGGTCCTAAATCCAGCCGTCTGAAACCACCAAACTGCCTGGTCCTAAATCCAGCCGTCTGAAACCACCAAACTGCCTGGTCCTAAATCCAGCCGTCTGAAACCACCAAACTGCCTGGTCC